>NW_007026373.1:420893-422955 GCF_000164805.1 Carlito syrichta | reverse complement strand
GGGCTCGGTGGCTCAGCCTGTAACCCCGCGCTTTGGGAGGCTGAGGGGAGTGAATCGCCTGAGCCCATGGGTTCGAGAACCATCTGGGCAACTTGGCGAGACTTCATCTCTACAATAAATCAAAAAAGTAGCTGTGCGTGGTAGCGCGCGCCTGTAGTTCCAGCTACTTGGAAGGCTGAGGCAGAAGGATCGCCGGAGCCCAGAAGCTCGAGGCTGCGGTGGCCGGGAGCAGCCACTGCACTCCAGTCTGGGTGACTCCAACTCAAAAAAAAAAAAAAGGGCATTACAAAGCAAACCAAGGGCAAGAATACCGGGCAGAGGCAATGACGTGTTACGCAGGCCTTCACATGGGTGGGGAAATGGTGTGACAAGGCAACTGAGAAGAGGTCAGGTTGGCTTGTGTCCATAGATGAGGGGAAATGTGATAGATGAGGAAGCTGGGTAAGAAGGTAGGTCATGGGCTATATGAAACAGAAGGCCAATGTTCTAAAAATCTTTTATTTTATAAAGGCTTAAAGATACAAACATTTACCCTAAAGATACTTATACTAAAAATCTCTCAAGGATCTTCAGATTAAGTGTACCCATCAGGACATTAGAGCTATAAATGGCAAGACAATTTAAAAAATACTTGTAATGGAGGAGAAGCTGCAAGATGGCGACGGGGCAACCCGGTCTCTGAAGCCCTCTGCAAAGGAGATCTGCAGTGGGTCTCTGTCTCGCCCCAGGGGGCTGTGGACCCCAACATCGCAGCCTGCTCTTCATACAGAGCTCGGCCGTTGCCACCGCTGGGACATCGCAACGGACTGGACAGTCACTGCAGCGCAAATGGTGCCGCCGCAGCCCCTCCCCCCGGCCGCTGCTGCCGCTGCCGCTTCCATGGTCTCTGTGACGGCCGTAGCACATCACACCACTCGGGCAGAGGCAATCCACATCAAACCCCTTCAGGGAAGATCTGCTGGGATCGCTGCCACCTCTCCTGTGGCTGAGACTGTCCTGCCTGCCCGCCATAAGGCTCCTGTTGCCTGCCCTGAGGCAGGCAGCCATCTTGTTCCTGTCCGGCCCCACCCCCTCTGGGGCAAGCAGCTGAGATAGCACCACCTGCTGGCGATCAAGGTAACAACACCAAAACGGGAGAAGCAAGCTTGATAAAGACATAGACTAGAGTGCTGAACGGAGAGTAATCTGAACTGTCCTTCACAGCAGATCAGGGGCAACTGACCCTAACTGCAAACTAATTTACCAGCTTGAAAAGAAAACTAGAAATCAGACCTGAAAGGACATTGGACTTAAACAAAATGTCTCAGAGTGTGCTTCATTGATTCTATTAGTTTAATGACTTAATTCTATTCCTACTGCATTGTTTCCTTTTTTCCTTTTCCTTTTCTTCTCTTCTCTTCTCTCTGTAAACCATATCTTGGTATAGAGGAACAGCACACTAACAAGGTGGTTGGTTAGCTTGTATGTTAGCATCACTATATGTTTTATTTTTTTTTATTTTTTGTATGAGAGTTGGTTCATCTGCAGCTGTGGTCTATTGTTTTTATCTGTTTCAGTTTAGGCCTCTCTTTATATTTGTTGGCACACTTGTTTGTTTCCCCCCTTACTCCTCTATCTCTCCACTCCCCTCTTCAACCCACTATCTGCTCCATTCTCTCCCCTCTGCTAACCACATTTTATTTCAGGGAGTAAACCTACAGCCCCACTGCATGGACAGATTCCAGCGCAGTGGGAAGTGGGTTCCACATTATCCACACACCTGTCAGCGAATACCAGGACCTGCAGAGAGATTTTGAATCACAACTCTCCCCTTAAGTAAATCTCAAAACTGCAAAAAGGACCACCTCCAACCTACAGTGCAACTCCAGAACTGAGCAAAGTAAGAGGACATACATAAAGAATAGGAGATTGAACAAACAGAAGTAAAACCAATCCCTTGACCCCTGAATAACAGAATTAAAGAAGACGGTGATGTGGAGGGAAGGAAAAAGTAGGCAGGGGGAAAAACCGCACAAATGAAGAAAAACCAAAAGGAGAATATAGGTCTCACACAGACCCCTGG
>NW_007026373.1:417141-420873 GCF_000164805.1 Carlito syrichta | reverse complement strand
CCAGATTCTGGAACACAAACAATGAAGAGCCCCCAGAATGACTGGTTACATGCAACAAACCCAGACATCAAGACATTAATGGAGAGAATTTTAAAAATTGAGGAGAGACAAGAGGAAAATAGGAAGGAGCTGATGTCAGAAATGACAGCAGTAAAGAATACTGTGATGGAAATGAACAACAGACTAATAAGCATGGAAAGCAGAATCAGCCAAGCAGAAGAAAGAATCTCAAAGCTCGAAGACCAAAATACAGAACCAACCCAAACTGTCAAAAGCATAGAAAAGAAGCTCAAAAAGACAGAACAAAACCTGCAAGAGATGAATGATCACTTCAAGAGATCAAACCTAAGAGTAATTGGGCTTCCTGAGGCAGAGAGAGAAACAGAAGCCACACTGGAACAAACATTTCATGAAATCATTCAAGAAAATTTCCCTCATCTTATTAAGGATGAAAAAATTCAAACACAAGAGATTCACAGAACCCCTGCAAGACAACAAATGAGAAGACCAACTCCCAGACACATAATAATTTGCCTAAACAAAGTAGCTATAAAAGGAAAAATCCTAAAGGCAGCAAGAGAAAAAGGCCAGACTACCTACCAGGGAAAACCAATTAGAATAGCAGCAGATTTATCCACAGAAACCCTTCGTGCCAGGAGAGCCTGGAGCCCTATCTTCAAAGTTCTAAAAGAGAAACAATTTCAACCAAGAATAACCTACCCAGCCAAGCTAAGCTTCATTAGTGAGGGAGAATTGAAATATTTTCCAGATATCCAATCCCTAAGAACTTATGCTGCCACCAGACCACCTCTACAAGAAACACTTAAGAAAGTACTGAACACAGAATTAAAAGAAAAAAGAACAACAGCATTCTTCACAAGAGTACAGGCAAAAGATTAAAAACACACATGAACCAACTCCAAAACCCAAAGAAAGACAACAAACAAACAGGAACAACTCTGTAAGAACCTTATGAAAGGGATCAACTCTTGCATTTCAATTATTAGCCTAAATGTGAACGGACTAAATGCACCACTGAAAAGATATAGAATGGCAAAATGGATAAAATATCATCAGGCAACAGTCTATTGCCTTCAAGAGACTCACCTCACTAGAAAGGACACCCACAGACTCAAAGTAAGAGGATGGGAAACAAACTTTCAGGCGAATGGAATACAAAAGAAAGGAGGAGTAGCGATCTTAATTTCAGACAAAATACCCTTCAAGCTATTAAAAATCAAAAAAGATACAGAAGGCCACTACATAATGATAAAAGACTCAATCCATCAACAAGAAATATCTATCCTAAACATATATGCACCCAACATAGGTGCGCCAACTTTCCTAAAGCAACTTCTTGGAAAACTAAAGAAAGATATCGACTCTAACACTATCATAACTGGGGGCTTTAATACCCCACTCATAACCCTAGACAGATCATCAGGACAAAAAATCAGCAAGGAGATCCAGAACCTCAATGTGACTATGGACCAAATGGACTTAATTGATACCTACAGAACACTCCATCCAAAGACCACAGAGTACACATTCTACTCATCACCACATGGAACATATTCTAAGATTGGCAACATACTCAACCATAAATCAAGCATAAGCAAATTTAAAAGGATCGAAATTCTACCAACCACCTTCTCGGACCACAGTGGAATAAAAATAAACATTGACACCAACAAAGTTCCCCCAAAACCCACAAAGACATGGACACTAAACAGCATGATGCTAAACAACTCCTGGGTCAATGACGAAATCGAAACAGGGATCAAAATATACCTGGAAACAAATGAAAATGAAGAAACGTCTTACCAAAATCTCTGGGATGCCCTGAAAGCTGTAGTAAGAGGGGAATTTATATCCCTACAAACACACATGAAGAAAATGGAAGGAACAGAAATTCACAACCTAACAAGCCACCTAAAGAAGCTGGAAAAGCAAGACCACAAAAACCCTAATTTCAGCAGAAGAATCCAGATCACCAAAATAAAAGCCCAAATCCAGGACATAGAAGACAAAAAGATAATACAAAAAATCAATGAAACAAAAAGCTGGTTCTTTGAAAGAATAAACAAGATTGATGGTCCCCTAGCTAGACTGACCAAGAAAAAACGAGAAAAAAACCAAATAAGCACAATCAGAAACACAAAAGATGAAGTCGCATCTGACCCTGAAGAAATCCAAAAGATCATTAGAGACTACTACGTACACTTGTATGGAAACAAACTTGAAAACCTTAAGGAAATGGAGGACTTTCTGACATCACACAACCTACCTAGGTTGGAACAAGAAGAAATTGAGACCCTAAATAGACCAATAACAATCAAGAAAATCGACTACGTGATAAGAAAACTTCCTACCAAAAAAAAGCCCTGGTCCAGATGACTTTCCAGCAGAATTCTACAAGACATTCAAGGAGGAGCTGATACCAATCCTACTGAAGGTATCCCAGGCTATTGAAAAAGATGGTACTCTCCCCAAATCATTTTACGAAGCCAACATCACATTGATACCCAAGTCAGGTAAAGATCCAACAAAGAAAGAGAACTATAGGCCAATATCTTTGATGAACATAGATGCTAAAATTCTCAACAAGATCCTAGCAAACCAGATTCAGCAATACATCTCAAAAATCATCCACCATGACCAAGTAGGCTTCATTCCTGGGATGCAAGGCTGGTCCAACATTCGTAAAACCATAAATGTAATTAAATACATCAACAGATGTCAAAACAAAAACCACATGATCATATCATTAGATGCAGAAAAAGCTTTTGATAAAATCCAGCACCCCTTCTTAATAAAAACCCTTGAACATCTAGGCATATGGGGAACATACCTCAAAATAGTAAAAGTCATCTACAAGAAACCCACAGCCAGCATACTCCTAATTGGACAAAAATTAGAACCAATTCCCCTGAAAACTGGAACTAGACAAGGATGCCCACTCTCACCCCTCCTGTTCAACATAGTATTGGAAGTCCTGCTAGAGCAATCAGAGAAGAGGAGGCAATCAGAGGTATTCAAATAGGAAAAGAGGAAGTCAAGTTATCTCTCTATGCAGATGATATGATTGTTTACCTTGAAAACCCAAGAGAATCTGTCAAAAGCCTCCTTACATTGATAAAGGCCTTTGGCAAAGTCTCAGGATACAAAATAAATGTACAAAAGACAATCGCATTTCTCTACACCAATAATAAACAACAGAAACCCAAATAAAAAACACAATTCCATTCACAATAGCCACAAAAAAAATGAAATACCTTGGCATCTTCCTAACCAGAGATGTGAAAGACCTTTACAATGAAAATTACAAAACACTGCTCACAGAAATCAAAGCTGACATGAACAAGTGGAAAAATATCCCATGCTCATGGATCGGAAGAATCAACATTGTGAAGATGTCTATCTTACCTAAGGCAATCTACAAATTCAATGCAATACCCATTAAATTACCAACAACATTCTTCTCAGACCTAGAAAAAACAACACAGGAATTCATATGGAAACACAAACATCCAGAATAGCCAGAACAATCCTCAGCAAAAAAAACAAAGCAGGTGGTATCACAATACCAGATTTCAAACTTTACTATAAAGCTACAATCATCAAAACAGCTTGGTATTGGTACAGGAACAGGCATATAGATCAATGGAACAGAATTGAGATTCCAGAAGCAAAACCTCAATTCCTCAACCAACTCATCTTCGACAAAGCCCG
>NW_007026373.1:411555-417121 GCF_000164805.1 Carlito syrichta | reverse complement strand
GACCTAAATGTAAAACCTCAAACCATAAGAACCTTAGAAAAGGAAGGAAATACCCTCATGGAAATCGGAACTGCATCTAATTCCTGTACAAAACCCGAAACCCACAGGTCATAAGAGAGTATATAGACAAGTGGGACCTTATTAAACTGACAAGCTTCTGCAAAGCCAAAGAAACCATCAAGAGAGCAGGGAGACAGCCTACAGACTGGGAAAAAGTATTTGCCAACTCTAGGTCTGACAAAGGCTTAACATCCTGGATCTACAAGGAACTGAAACATACTGAAAAGAAGAAAACAAACAACCCCATTATTAAATGGGCAAAAGATATGAACAGACACTTCACAAAAGAAGACATCCGAGCAGCCAACAAACACATGAAGAAATACTCAACCTCACTAATCATCAGGGAGATGCAAATCAAAACCACACTGAGATACCACCTAACTCCAGTCAGAATGGCAATTATCTACAACTCAAAAATAACAGCTGCTGGAGAGGGTGTGGCGAAAAGGGAACACTGGTGGTGGGAGTGTAAACTAGTGCAACCTCTGTGGAAAGCAGTGTGGCGATTCCTAAAAGCTCTAAAAATCGACCTTCCATATGATCTCACAATCCCCCTACTGGGAATATATCCTGAAGAACTCAAATCACTCTATAAAAAAGATACCTGCACACGTATGTTTATCGCAGCATTGTTCACAATAGCAAGAACCCGGAAACAACCATGCTGCTCATCAAAAGAGGACTGGATTAAAAAATGTGGTACATATACACAATGGAATACTACGCAGTCATAAAAAAGAGCAAAATCATGAATTTCGCAGCAACCTGGATGGAACTAGAGTCTATAATACTGAGTGACCTCTCACAGAAACAAAGATCCGAGTATCAAATGTTCTCACTCATATAATGGACCTTGAACATCCAATGTAATACTCTAAGAAAATGACTGACGGTACTGGGAAACTATGGGGGGGGATGGGATTAACAGTAACAAGTATCTGTCTGGGGGTGGGAAAACACCTCTTATCAACAGGGTGCCTGAATGAAATGTTATTGTACACCTAACCCTTAACTGTACCCCATAAAACCATAATAAAAAATATTGATTAAGAAAAAAAATACTTGTAATGAATTATTTTTCTTTCACATTAATAAGACTTTGTGCTATTCCACAGATAATAACAGAAAACACTTTCCTAGTGCTTACTAGGTGATTGGCACTATTTTAAGTTCTTTGCTCATTTGAATTCACTTAGTTCTCACAACTCTATGAGGTAAGTTGTATTAGTATCCATTTTACAGATGAGAAAATGGGAGATCTGAGAGACATGGCTAATAACAGCCCAAGCTGGGATTTGATCCCAAGCAATCTGGCCTCAGAGTCTGCTTTTAACCACTTTACTTCACTTCTTCTCATGAATGGGAAATATTCAGAGAAAAATTCTCCTGTTTTCCTTTATGATTAGAATAGATGAGTAGGCCACATTTTACAGTAACGTCCTGATAGAGAAATAATACTTAAGGCAGTTCTTAAGGAAAGCCTTGATAACAAAGAAAAGTCCCAGGCTCTGGGTATTAGATGACTTATTAGACAAAGACTGATGACCCCAAGTTGGAGGTGGTGTCAGTAGGGTCCAATTAATGAAGCATCCTCTAATACAGGAGGAGGACAAGGGTGAAAACATGCTTGTTTCTTGGTATGATTATGTTTAAGAGGACCCAACCTTGATGGGCAGATACTATTTCCTTGTACACCAAGTCATCTTCACAGAGTTAAGAGATGGTATTACTCCAGCAATGATATGCTGGCCAAGCAGGTAGCATCATCCCAATCGTCTCTAGGCATTTCCTTTCTGAGCTGATCATAACAGGTGCTCCTGCGAACACGGTGACGATATAGCCTAGCTCCACGTTACTACTGTCATCCTCAACATCAACCAACATTTGGCAAGTATCCACAGAGTGCAGTTTTTCAACAAAGCCAGCTGGTCCTATCTTCTTTTCTCTGTCCTACCCCCAACAATCACACACATCTCTCCTATTTTATTCTAATTTGCTCAAAAAGTTAATGACAGTGAGAGGGAGAACTTGGAGAATTGAAGATTTTGCAAACACATGAACATATTGGGGAGCACTTACACTTTTCTGCGTTTTACTTTGGGTTCATTCAAAATGAATCCAGTCATTCCTCATTCCCATGGTTTTGACTGGCTCTTCTGTCCTTTCCCCTCTACCAGAAGAGCCATGCATATGAAACAATGTTCAGAAACTTTCTTAGGGAGGCCCCCTTTAAAGAATATTCATATATTTTTGTGATCTAGTTTATTTTCTGCCAAAACATCTGATCCCCTAGGGTTAAACTTATTTTTCCCAATTTGGGGATTAGATCCAAAATCTATAGATTTTTTTTTCACATTATTTTCCCACTGCCAAAATTGTATTTGAATTAAGCCTTATATTTATTTAATAGAAAAGATCCAACACATTTTACAATTTTTTTAAAAGCTTTTTTTTCTTGGAAATAACTGATAAAGCAGATCTATAATTGTTGATTTTGCAATGTGTTTAGAGATTTCTCTATAAATTTAAAATTAAAATGTTAGTTGAAAGCATAAAAGTCATTGGAAATTGAGACTATTTATTTTGTTTTATTATTATTATTTTTTGAGTTGGAGTCTCACTCCGTAGCCCAGGCTGGGGTGCAGTAGCACGCTCACCACCACCCCAGCATCGATCTGTTGGGCTCCAGTGATCCTTCCACCTTCGCCTTCCAAGTAGCTGGAACTACAGGCACGCGCTACCATGCCCGGCTAATTTTTTTATTTATTGTAGAGATAAGATCTCACCCAAGTTGCCCAGGCTGATCTTGAACCCCTGGACTCAGGCAATCTTCTCACCTCAGCTTCCCAAAGTGCTGAGATTACAGGCTTGAGTCACTGCACCCGGCCCGGAAATTGAGACTCTTTTAAGCAAATTGGAAACCTGTCTCCAATCAATTTCAGGTTTGTTAAAGCTCTATAATATAGTGTAACTCCCCCCCACAAGAGAAAGAATCATCTTATACTGTACCTGACTGGTGTGGAGTGTAAACAGGTTTGTCTGTGTGAATGAAGAGAAATCCATTGTCGTAGGTTATTGGTACTTTTTTTGATTTTGAAAAATGCTTTGATACAACTTCCAAATACACATATGAAACTGGGTTTTGTCCTCCAGACACTTGTTTTGGTTGTATCTGTAAAGAAAATGTTGATGGAAAAGGGTGTAATAAATCTAAAGTTATAAAACATACTTTCTAAATACCACTGCCATCTCGTCAGAACAAAAAATGAGTATGTGTATCTAATCGGTCCAAAGTGGTACAGGAGTCAGAACAGCAAATAAGTTTTACTCAAAGACCTTCAGGGTCTGATATCATAATTATAATTTAGTTTAAACAACTGAATTTTTTTTGGTTCTATGTTTCCTAAATTTTTTTTTTTGAGTTGGAGTCTCACTCTGTCGCCCAGACTGGAGTGCAGTGGCTGCTCCCGGCCACCGCAGCCTCGACCTGCTGGGCTCCGGCGATCCTTCCGCCTCAGCCTTCCTAGTAGCTGGAATTACAGGCGCACGTTACCACGCCCGGCTTATTTTTTTATTTATTGTAGAGTTGAGGTCTCGCCTGCCCAGGCGGGTCTCGAACCCGCGGGCTCAGGCAATCCACTCACCTCAGCCTCCCAAAGGCGCGAGATTACAGGCTGAGCCACCGAGCCCGGCTGTTTCCTAAATTTTATATACACTTAGAAGACGACAGCAGAAACTCTTAAGTCTTTACTTAATCGTCCTGCTGGATTACTCCATGCTCCTCATTCCCTTCATACGACATCCTGACTACCATCACATACATCTGCTCCCAGGGGCTGACGACGATGCAAACTTTCCAACTTGTGTATGTAATTATAGTCATTTCCTTTACATTAGATGATATGCAAACATAATACATGAAAAGTAATAAAGAAAGAATAGTGGTCCGGCACAGCACTTTGGGAGGCTAAGGCGAGACGGCTGCTTGAGCCAGGAGTTCGAGACCAGCCTAGGCCACATAGCAAGACCTTGTTACTACACAAAATCAAAAAATTAGCCAGATGTGGCTGTGTGTGCCTGTAGTTCCAGCCACTTGGGAGGCTGAGGCAGGAGGATCGCTTGAGCCCGGGAGTTTCAGGGTGAGGTAAGCTGTGATCATGCCACTACACTCCATCATAGGTGACAGAGTGAGAACCCCAACTCAGAAAAATGGAAGACAG
This sequence comes from Carlito syrichta, assembly GCF_000164805.1. NCBI lineage: Eukaryota > Metazoa > Chordata > Mammalia > Primates > Tarsiidae > Carlito > Carlito syrichta. The sequence continues at coordinate 412,838 of NW_007026373.1, read as the reverse complement.
AAGAGAAAAAGAAAGAAAGAAAGAAAGAAAAGAAAGAAAGAAAGAAAGAAAGAAAGAAAGGAAGGAAGGAAGGAAGGAAGGAAGAGAGGGAGGGAGAGAGAGGGAGGGAGAGGTAAAGAGAGAAAAAGAGAAAGAGAGAGAAATTAATTAATTAATTAATTAATTAAAATTTAGGCTTTGGGACCAGGTTCAGTGACTCGAGCCTGTAATCCCAGCACTTTGGGAGGCCAAGGCAAGAGAATTGCCTAAACTCAGGGGTTTGAGACTGGATGTGGTAGTGCACTCCAGTCTGGGTGACAGAATGAGACTCCAACCCCCACCCCAAAAAAGAAAATTTAGGCTTTGGAAACAAGAGATAAAAGTTAATCACCAAAACCAGTTGCTGTGGAATTAGCTATGTGGAATTATCGTAAAAATTTGGAAAACAGTAAAAATCTATAAATATGTTGCACTCAGATTACAAGTGTCTTTAAGTTCTTTTAAGAAACAAATAAAAGCAAAGATGATTTGTTCAAGGTGTAATGTGTAATAAACAAGATACAATATCTTGTATCTTTATTTGCCAATTGATGTTGTGTCAGTCATCTAGGTGCACTTTAAGTATAGGTCCAATCAGAGGACCTACTTAAAGTGCACCTAGATGATTGACACAACATCATTGGCAAATAAGGATACAAGATATTGTTAAGATAAGCCTCACTAATCATCCGAGATATGCAAATCAAAACCACATTGGGATACCTCCTAACCCCAGTAAGAATGACCATCATTAATAAAACAAACAACAGATGCTGATGAGGATGCGGAGAAAAGGGAATGCTTCTACACTGCTAGTGGGAATGCAAACTACTGCAACCTCTTTGGAAGACAGTGTGGCGATTTCTGAAAGAACTAGAAATTGACCTTCCATATGACCCAGCAATCCCCCTATTGGGAATAAACCTGGAGGAACTCAAGTCATTCTACCAAAAAGACACCTGCACATGCATGCTTGTTGCAGCTCTATTCACAATAGCAAAAACATGAAACCAACCATACTGTTCATCGAAGCTGGACTGGATAAAAAAAATGTAGTACATATACACAATGGAACATTATGCAGTCATAAAGAAGGACAAACATACGGACTTCGCAGCAACTTGGATAAATTTAGAGTCGATCATACTTAGTGATCTATCACAGAAACAAAGAACAGAGTACCATATGTTCTCACTTGTAACGGACCTTGAGCAATTATCATAATACTATTAAAAAGGGATTGGCAGTAGTGGGAAACTGCCGGG
>NW_007026373.1:333561-411504 GCF_000164805.1 Carlito syrichta | reverse complement strand
TGCCAGGGGAGGGAGGGGCACACCTCATCAATAAGGGTACCTGCATAATGAACATTTGTATACCTAACCCTGAATTGTACCCTACATCTTTAAAATAAAGAATAAAATAAAATAAAATAAAAAATTTTTAAAATAATAGAAAAAAAGAATTCCTATGTTTGATTACAACTTATTTAGAACAGTATTTCTCAGATATGAGCAAGATACATACCTTTTTAAAGGGTAAACGATGTGGAGGACTTTCAGCTTTGACTTTTAATCATTTTTATGACAATGTTACTTAACTAGGTATAATCTTATGCTTATGACTTTTATATAACTAAAAAATTAAAAATGTATAAAATGAATTTTCAAGGTTACAAAATCAATATAATTCTAATTTTAAACTCTTTATAAAACTTCCATTTTTAATTTATTAAAAATTCACTTTAGAGAAATTAACTTTAAAACCTCTTTTAAGTCTGATATTCATTGATTTTCTGTTTTTTTAATTAAGTTTCAGAATTTTCAATAAGAAATGAATTACAAGCATATCTCTAGCCAATTTGTAGAACAATATCTTAGTAGGAGAAAAAGTTATTTGATCAACATTGTTCTTTCTATTGATTTAGGTTGTTAATGAAAGCTATTCACTTTAGTAATCAGTAATTGTATTCATTTTGGAAGCTGTAATTGTAGAATATTGGAATTTAAACAAATGTTCAATAGCATCCAATGGGTTTTTGTGGGAAATGCACTATCGATAAATGAGCATATTCATATTTCCTTATTTCTTTGTAATGATAATTTTCACAGCAAACAAGTCTTTTTTATTCATCTAAATATTTTCACATTGGTACCATTTTATTTTTCAACGAGAATATGAAAATGTACGTGCATTGCTTAAAAAGCAGACACAACTCTTCTATTTAGAAATTCCTGTTTCACCTGTATTATCGTTAGTCACTGACATCTAATAATCCCACAGTGGTAGAGTGGTGTAAATGATCAAATCTTGGTGTTACCAATATTCAAACTTTGCACATATTTTTATTGAAAATATCTGTATATATAATGAAAATGAAAGATAAATACATACTGTTAAGACTGCAGAGTTTTGGAATTTATTTTCTGAGGATAAACTAACATAGCCTGAGGAATAATGAATTTTTTTATCAGGATAACTTTTAATAGAGATTGTTGCATCAAATGCTTCAGTGTATCCATAAACTTGAATTACAACATTTTCAGATGCTCCAACACGGAATACTTTTGGTGCTGAAATGACATATCTGTTGAAAAAGGAAAAGAGAATGTTTGGTATCTTCATATGACATGTTTTCTCATACTTCTGATTTCTTCCTCTCACTTGAGAGATTCTATTTAAAATAGATATATTTTCTCACTTTAAAATGATAGTAAGTCAAACTTTATTTATGCTCTATGACAATTTCAGCATAATTTCCAAAAAGAAATAGTTTGGAATTAAGACCAGGGAATAGAGCTAAAGGTTTAATTTACAATTAGAAAGGTAAAAATAGCACCTTCCCTTAGCTACTGCAACCAGGGAAAACTTTCAGTGATATTAACCACAACACATAAATGGGGTCAATATTTTTTGCCCAGTGAAGAAAAAACCAACATAGACACCAGTGATTGAATTCCAGCTCTGCCATCTGCTGGCTGAGTGACCGTGGTAAAGTCACTAAGCTTCTCTGGGGCTAAAATAACTTATCTTTGAAAACATTCCCTTCTTTACCATGATGTAGAAAGGATTGAATAAGAACATATATAAGAAAGTGCCCCCACGTGCTGAGTACTCAAATGTTAAGATGCATTAATTTCACTAAATTAAAAGAAAGTAATCTTTAAAATATAATGTTATATTAGTAAGTGGATGAAGAAAAGGATAGAATACTAGTGAGCTGAGGGAATGCATTTGGAAATGAAAGTAGTGCTGACAGTCCTTGAAGACCAAATCATCATCATTGTCATCACCATCATTGTACAACCAAAGCAATAATTGAGTAGTTACCACATATCAGAGGCTATGTTAGCACTTTACATAGAACAATTTTTTTAAAAAAGCAGAATTTATTAAGAGGACAGAGAAGCTCCCACAGTGGGAGGGGACTCGAGGGCGTTGCCCTACATAGAACTATTTTTAATCTTTACAACAAGCCAGTGATGTAGGTACTATTATTATTCCTATTTTAGAGTGAGGAGGTTAGTCTGACTAAGGTTATATGATTTGTAAATGAATAGGACAGGGCTTTATATCAGGTCTCTCTCAGTTATGTGTCCAATTAAGGTCAAGGTCGCAAGTATTATTCATAGCCATAGGCTATTCTCTCATTTTTACTTTACATATGATTTACACAAGAATGGAAGTAACCCTACACATGCTTTTGAAATAAAAATTTTAAAGAAATGTAATTTGTCATTGTTTTCTTAAATAAAGACTTACAAATATAAACTAGATTCTTAACTATGTATCACGAAAGTATCTAATTTGAATAGCCAGTGCTACATGTGCTATTAGGCGGTGGGGAAAAAAAAGCATTTCACCCAACAGGGTCTAGTGATAGACTAATTCAAGTGGCCCAACAGGATTGGGGCACACACACCACCTCACCTGGCAGAATTATTGCTCCTGCCAACAATATGATATGTAAAAAGTCTTTAAAAAGCAGCAAGTTTTTAGTACCGATGCAATGCTCTTTCCCCAGATATTTGCATGGTTTGCTCTGTCACTTCCTTTAAGCTCTGCTTAAGCATTACTGCCTTAAGAGAACCTTCCCTATTTACATTTTAAAACAATAACCCATCATTTCTTTGTCTTCTTAGTCTTTATTTTTTTCTTCATAATACTAGTAACTATTTACCTCACTTATACATTCTTTCACTGGTTGTCATTCATTATTTGCCTTTCTCACGCGAATGCAAGCTCTAAGAATTGTCATTTACCATTGCTATATCCCCAGTGCCTATCACATGGTGGGTACTCAATAAATATTTGTTGAATCAATCAACCAACCAACCAATTAATTAAAGTGATTGATGGCCATTTTTTAAATGGTACACTCTCACTTTTTCAGAGAAAGCAAGGAGGTACTTTTTATTAAGGGCCAGTGCAGTGTAGTAGAAATAATTCAGAAAAACTCTGGACAAGAATTATGGAACCTAGGGTTTAGCCCTAGTTCTACCACTAATTTGAAGTCACTTAATCTCAATCTTTCTGAGCTTCAGCTGCTTGTCTTTCAAAAAGGAATAAGTAAAAACTACCTAAGATAATGGAGTGATTGTGACCATGTGATAAAATCTCAGATTCCAGATAAGAGAGTGCTAAAAATTAATGATATACTAAGTATACATTTATATTTGATATATGTATATGCATACATTTATGACAGAATGGAAAAATTTGAAGTGATAAGCAGGAGTCCTTAATAAAACTCTTATTTCTGCTCTCTCTAGCAGTATGACCTTTGACCAATCATGTCTCCTATCTACATTTATCCTCCTATATAAAATGAACAAGTTTGATTAGACAATCTCCAGTTACTTTTTAGTGCTAAAATGTTATTTCTATGCTGGGCTTGTGTCTATAATCCCAGCACTTTGGGAGGCCGAGGTAGATCCCTTAAGCCCTGGAGTTCGAGTCCAACCTGGGCAACAAAGCGAGACCCTGTCACTACAAAAAATATAAAAATTAGCCAGGTGTGGTGGCATGTGCCTATAGTCATAGGTACTTGAAAGGCTGAGGTAGAAGGATCAACTGAACCTAGGAGGTCAAGGCTGCAGTAAACCATGATAATACCACTGCACTCCAGTCTGCGTGAGAAAGTGAGACCTCGACTAAAAAAATAAAATAAAATAAAAAAAAAAACATATATATATATATATATATATTCTAGATATAAGATACACTATTTTAAAGACACAGCTTAAAAGACATAGTTTTAAATGCAATATTTCAATAGTAGCACTAAAAACTGTGAAGAATCAGGTCATAAATGTAGAATCAATGACAAGAGGCTTTCAAATCACGGTATTAGAATTGACCCCCAAGTAACCCAGGTTTAACTATGTATAGTTTATGGGAAAAAAAACAAAAAAACAAGGAAAACTAAGCACCAAGCAAAATAAGCAAAAAATTCTAAGAAAGTCTATTACCTTGAGTTATTTTGTACTTCTGAAGAGGAATTTGAATATTACTTACGTAAATTTTTAAAAATAATAATCCCATAAAAGCTGTCATGTTGCTTAGCTACTCATCAAATCAAAATGCTTCCATGACTTTCTCATTCAGAAATGAGACTATTCACTTGGTGTTCTCAGAAGTAGAAAGTTACTTTCAAATTGACACAATCTGTTGAATTTACTTTTCACTCTTTACAACTATGATGCATTGAAAAATTAAGATTATTTTACTTACGTTTGTTCTTGTCCCCAGCTTTTTCCCAGGAAGATTAAAAACCAGAGTATTCCCCAAAGGCCCATGGCTAGAGGAAGCAGTAAACCATGGACATAACCTTCTTGAAGTTATTCTCCTTTTAAGTAAATTGAGCTGGAAGAATTTGGATAACCTGGTTAATTATTAATGTCACAAAGAAGAAATCTCCTAGCAGAATAACCAAAACTGAAATGAAAATACCCTTTCATGCCCAGCAATAAAAATAGGAGGTATTTTATAGGAATTGACATCCAGGGAATTTACTTTTATTAATACAAATAAAGGGGCTTTAAAATGGGAATTTGGCACTAGGAAGAACGGCTCAGAGCCAGAAACTAGTAAGTTGCATTGCCTTTGACCTTTCTTCTCTTGACCAGGGAGGGCATTTGCTCTGAAGTGTCAACTGTGAGTGAGGTCTGCTCTGATACTGATACTGATGGAGACCAACCTGGATTCAACTTCAGAGTGAGATGATTTTAGAATGGGTCTGCTTTAGACAGGGTTCACAAGATGGTCTCTTTTAGAGAATACCTGAGCCATAGTGTCCTTGATGCTGGAAATGATCTAAGGATAACCTAGATCTGGAAAAGGGGTTCAAGGAATTGTCCATGGGTCCATCCCGCCTAGAGAAGAAGTTGAACATTAGGGGAAGGAAAGACTGTGACTGATAATGAAACTGCCATGCTGAGGACACTGACATCATTCTCTGAGTAATCAATCAACTACTTTAGTATTCAGTAGGAAATGGATATTCTTCAATATTTATTAATTCATATAACACTCATTCAAAATTTGCCTTTATTCAGGTATAAATTATCTTTCTTATTAAAAAAAAACAGCTCATACCTCTCAGTGAGGATTTTAATATTAGAGCTCAAGAAAAAAGTTCATAAAACAACTAACTCTAGTAATTAATAACAATGAAATAAAATTTTATCTTTATGATTTTTTAAGTTTCTTTTTATGATGTTTTATGTTCATTAGAGAAATTTTTATTTACTACAATTTGTTAGTACCCATTTCTACCTTAGTATATAATATGTACTCTATTTTAAAATAATGTCTCTAAACATATTTCTGTAAGTCAGACACTTATGGTAAATTTGGCACTTCTTGCTTTGAATTAGTAAATAATAAACCAACATATTTATTTTTCTTCTTATTTGTTTATTATTTATTAATTCTATTTACCAACACCTTAATACTAAATTCATTAGGGAAAAAATTGAGCACAAAGAAAAATTTGATATACAAATCTCACTGAAGATGTTTCTTGCATATGTCATTGAAATGGCAAAAAAATTGTCACTATTGTCTGACCATCTAGCTCACTTATTTCAAAATGGAATCTGTAAAATGATTAAGCAGAATTGCGAAAGATAGGTCAAGTTAAAACAAACAAAGTACTTTTGCCCTCATTTTCGGGAAACTAAATTTAAGAGAGCTCTCAAATCAACATAGGAAATTTTTGTGTTTTAAGTGCAAAGAAATTTGCTTGCTTGTGTTATAGAGTAAATACTGATAACTGATATTTGCAAACCATTGGTCTGTTTCTCTGGTAGGAAATGTTTAGAAAATGATGGACCCTAAAAAATTCTCAATGGAACCAAAGTTCAATATTTACAGATTCTCAACTGTGTTTAACTAGAATTTTTTATCTGCCTTCTAAACATGGCACAAAGGTGGATTTTTCTTTACATTTCAAAATGCAATCTTTGGGGGAGTCTTTGATTTTAATACAAATATTGCATTTCTAAAAGAGAAAAATCTGAAATCTGGCATAAAGTTTGGTGTTCACCTGACCTTCCAGTTAATGCTACCTCAATTCTACCCACAAGACTGAGCCCAAATGATTTAACCTAGTTCACAAGGGCCCTCCAGATATGGGTCCTGCTTTGTTCTCCAGACTCAGTGTTCCCATTCTTCACTCCAGCCAAGTCACTAAATTACTTGTGATGATTCCCTGAAGTCACCATGACAGGAAGGTGCTCCTAGAAAGGCAATAATTTTGCATCTTTCAAATAAATATACTTCAGTTATTTTTGCACTTATTTTAGTAAAATATGTCTAGACACCAGTTTTCTATGTATACATGCTACAGATCTCTTTTTTTATATAGGATAAAGGATTTTATTGTGTATGTTTCTCAAAATCAGACAACTTGTAGGGAGGCATATTAATGGGTTATAATAATACAAAACTCAGTGATATTCTGTTTGCTATCCTTTTCAGAAATTGCTAGCCTCAGGTGCCTGCTATCTGGCTAGTATAGGAGAGATGATGTGACCCATAATAGTCCTATGTAATTTGCATGTGCCTGTTTCAAGTCTGGAGGCCACCAGAGAAACAGAGGTGTCTCCTCAGAATTAAATTATTAATTATTCTAAATTGAGACATGAGAATCAGCAACATTTTGTTCAGGAGTGATAGACTGGCACTAGGCAGGTGGGTGATTCTGAGCAGAGCACAATATTTGTCCGTCTGACTGCTTTTTGGCTTAAGCCCATAGTCTCAGGCTTTAGTCGTTCAGGAGGGTCTCTAATAAAAGACCAGCTGAAATTTAAAAAGAATTACTTCAGCAACTGTGTGTGGGATAGAAATAATGAAGGCATTGGAAGCTTTGGTGTCAGCAATTTAAAGAATGACTGGAAAGAGGGAAGAGGCAGAGCAAGAGCAACAGTGATGATCCCGACAGGAACACCAAATTGAACAACTATCCATGGAACAAACATCTTTATAAGAACCACAGTGGGCATGGTGACTCACATCCATAATCCCAGCACTTTGGGAGGCCAAGGGGGGAGAGTTGCTTGAGCCCAGGAATTCAAGACCAGCCTGGGCAGCATAGCTAGAAATCATCTCTACAAAAAATAATTTTTAAAAATTTAGCCAGGCATGGTGACACACACACCTATAGTCCCAGCTACTGGGGAGGCTGAGACAGAAGGATCACTTGAGTCCAGGAGATTGAGGCTGCAGAGAGCCATGATTGTGCCACTGCACTCCAGCCTGAGTGACAGAATGAGAAAAAAGAAATCAGGTGAGAGATCATAGTACTTTGTTTTAACATAATAATAAGAAAAGAGGCCTTGCAGTGTCTGCACCACCCTTCTTCCAACCCCAGGCAACACAGAAGGAAGAGATAATCCGGGTTTGTGCACTTGGGAGAGGGAGAGCAAAGTGAGTTTGGGATTTTACATAGGAACTCAGTGTTGCCCTGTTATGGTGGAACACAATACAGGGCAGAATTCCCCCAGCACCCACGGACAGAACATTTAGACAGACCCTGGGCCAGAAGAGGAATTCTTGACCGTAGAGGGGGGAAACTGGGTTCCAGCTAGCTTCACTACTAGCTGACCAAAGTGGACTGAGCTCCAAATAAAATGAGTGACAGGTCACAAAGACTGCCATCCTTGGACAAACCCTGTTGCTGCCCTGGTCTCAGAGGCAGTGGATTTGGGATATGACCCAATGACACATCAGCTGTGGTGGCCATGGGAGCATGGGAGTGCCTGTGTCATCTCTTCCCCAACTCTAGCCACTGCAACTTGGGGAGAGACTCTTTCTACGTGGGGGGAAGGAAAGGGAAGAGTACAGAGGACTTTGTCTTGCTATTTGGGTACCAGCTCAGCCACAGTAAAATAAAGCAGGAGGCAGATTCCTAAAGCCCCTGGTCCTAAACCTTTGGTCCTGGACAATGTTTCAATGTTTCTAGACCCAGAGTGGTTCTGTTGGGGTGAACCCAGTCCTTTAAAGATTCACTACTTGCTGGTTAAATTGGCCTTAGGACTTGAATAAACGTCAGCCGCAGCTAGGCAGTAGTGGCTATGGGCCTTGGCATGACCCGGTACTAAGCTGGTCTGGAAGGTTGTGGGCTTCATATGCAATCCAATGTGGTGTGAGCTGAGGTGTCCAGGTCACCCCTTCCCCAACACCAGGCAGCATGCTGTGGAGAGAGACTCCCTCTGATTGGGGGGAAGAGAGTGAAGAGAACAAGAAACTTTGCCTAGTAACCCAGGAAATTTTCTCTTATCTTCCTCTATTCCACCAAGACTGCATATCTAGGAGTCTGCAAGAGTCAACATTTCCTGGACTTAGGGTGCCCCCAAGTGCTGAACTGGCTGCAATGGCCACAGGCATAAGGACAGGTACAAATAAGCTCAGACTGCAAAGACTGGAATAAATACCAAACTCTTCAATGCCCAGATATTGATGAACATCCACAAGCACTGAGACATCCAGGAAAAAATGACCTCACCAAATGGACTAAATAGGCACCGGTGACTAATCCTGGAGTGATGGAGATGTGTGACCTCTCAAACAGGAAAATCAAGATATCTGTCTGAGGAAGCTCAATGAATTTCGAGATAACACAGAGAAGAAATTCAGAATTCTGTCAAACAAGTTTAACAAAGAGATTGAAATAATTGTTTAAATCAAGCAGAAATTCTTGATCTGAAAAATTCAACTGATAAACTGAAAAATGCAACAGAATCTCTCAACAGCAGAACTGACCAATCAGAGGAAAGAATAAGTAAGCTCAAAGATAAGCTATATGAAAATACACAATCAGGAGAGAAAAATAGTATACCTTCAAGATCTGGAATATAGCCTCAAAAGAGCAAATTTAAGACTTATTGGTTTAAAGATGACAGAGAGAAATTGAGGGTAGAAAGTTTATTTAAAGAAATTATAGCAGAGACCCTTCCAAACCTAAAGATGTGTATCCAGGTACAAGATGGTCAAAGAATGCCAAGAAGATTCAACCCAAATAAGACTACCACAAGGCATATAATAGTTGAAACTCAAAAGGGTCAAAAATAAAGAAAGGGTCCTAGAAGCAGCAAGAGAAAAGAAGCAAATAGCATATAAACGTGCTCCAATACATTTGGCAGCTGACTTCTCAGTAGAATCCTTACAGTCCAGGAAAAAGTAGGATGACATAGTCAAAGTGCTGAAGGACAAAAACTTCCAACGTAAAATATTATATCCAGCAAAATTATCCTTCAGACATGCAGGAGAAATAAAGACTTTTCCAGACAAACAAAAACTGATTTCATCAACATCAGACCTGTCTAATAAGAGGTCTAAAGGCAGTTCTTCAGTCTGAAAGAAAGAGATGTTAACAAGCAGCAAGAAATCATCTGAAACTATAAAATTCACTGGTAAAAGTAACTACACAAACAAATATGAAATGCTCTAACATTGTAATTGTAGTATATAAACCACTCATATCTTTAGTAGGATGACTAAAAGACAAACATATCAAAAATAATAACTACGACCATTTTTAAAAAGATAGACATTACATGAAAAAGGCAAACTCTGAAAGAACAGAGAAAAAGTGTAGAGTTTTCCCTTTGCTTCTTTTGCTTTTTCTTTTCTATGTGATAAGAATTAGGTTGTCATCAGTCTAAAATAATTAGTTATAAAATATTTGCAAACCTCATGGTAACTGAACAAAAAATAAAAAGCAAGAAATTAAAACATACTGTCAGAGAAAATCATGTTTAACAAAGGAAGAAAGGAAGGAAGGAAGAGAGGACCAACAAAATGGCAGTAATAAGTCCATACCTATCAATAATAACATTGAAGTAAATAGACTATATTCAATAATAGACTGAATGTATAAAACAAGACACAAGTATATGCTGTCTATAAGAAACTCATTTGACCTACAAAGATACATATATTGAAAATGGAAGCCGGGCTCGGTGGCTCAGCCTGTAATCCCGTGCCTTGGGAGGCTGAGATGAGTGGATTGCCTGAGCCCATGGGTTCGAGACTCGCCTGGGCAACTTGGCGAGACTTCATCTCTACAATAAATCAAAAATTAGCTGGGCGTGGTAGCACGCGCCTGTAGTTCCAGCTACTTGGAAGGCTGAGGCGGAAGGATCGCTGGAGCCCAGCAGGTCGAGGCTGCGGTGGCCGGGAGCGGCCACTGCACTCCAGTCTGGGCGACAGAGTGAGACTCCAACTCAAAAAAAAAAAAAAAAGAAAGAAAGAAAATGGAGAAATTAAAAAGTATATTCCATGTAAATGGAAACCAAAAAAGAGCAGGAATATCTATACTTATATCAGATAAAATAGATTTTAAGACAAAAACTGTCAAAGTGAGACAAAGAAGGAAATTATATAATGATAAAGGGGGTGACTCAGCAAGAGAATATAATAATTATAAGTGTATATGCATCCAATTCTAGAGGACTCAGATATGTATATGAATATTGTTAGAGCTAAAGAGAGAGAAATAGACCCCAACACAACAATAGCTAGGAATTTCCACACTCCACTTTCAGCATTGGACAGTTATTTAGACAGAAAATCAATAAAGAAATATTGTACTTGATTTGCACTATAGAACAAGTGAACCTCATTGACATTTACAGAATATTTTGTCCAGCAGCTGCAGAATACACATTCTTCTCCTCAGCTACTGCTTTAGCTCCAAGTTAAAATTTTTCTCCCACATGATTTGGGCTATCAAGTCAAAATCCTCTATATGACCCTTGTTTCAATCCTGGAACAGTATCCCAACATCTCAACAGGAATTCACCACATACCAAAATAAGTCTGGTAGAGGACAGTGGGAAAATATACACTCTAGGCATGTACCCAAGAAAAACTTTCCCACATTTACCTAAAGTCAAATCCACTGTGAATACATTTGTATTTAAATTCAGGATGGTAACTGAGGAAAGATAAAGAAGCTGTTGCCCAAACTATTGTTGAAAGTTTGAAAGTGTTGGAATAGCATGTCTCCAAAAACCACTTCACGTCCTAATTCATAATGGAATAGGAGAGGATTTTAGATTAGAGAGCAGGGAGGAGGTGGAAAATAATAAGGCCAAGAGAGAAAATCAAGTGTTAGTGATAGAATGCGGTTAAATTGAGTGCATCTTCTAGAAAGGCAACAAAAAGAGACAACAGAAAAGAAGGCGCCCACTCCCCCTTTATCTCTCAGTGTTAAAACTTCACTTGAACTGTTCTTTCTAGGCTCTAGACCTTCTAATGAATCACGCTCAGCCCATTAATCCCAGTTTTGATTCCACTGACCCACCCATACTTTTTCAATCTTACTTTTTTTTCAACGTAAGTCCCTTTATCTAATTCTAATACCTCACACTCATCCAATGGCTAGATGTGGTAGCCAATCTCCAAGAGACTCTTACCTCCCTGGTATTCATGCCCTCGTGTTGTCCCTTCCCACATGGTATCAGGGTTGGTCCATTGGACCAATAGAATGTAACCAAACTAAAGATGTGTGACTGCTGAGGTTAGGCCATACAAGACATTCCCATTCCTGCCTTGCTCCTTTTTGAATTGCCTGCTCTGGGGGAAGCCAGTCACCATGTAGTGAGGACATTCAAGAAGCCTGTGGAGAGGGCCATGAGGAAAGAAACTGAGGCCTCCTGCCCAGAGCCTATGAAATGAATCCTCTAGCCCTAGTCATGATTAGGGGTGGCACTGCCCAGTTATCATCTTGACTGCAACCTCATAAGAGAACCCAAGCCAACATTACCAAACCAGGCCATTCCTGAATTCCTGCCTGTAGGGTAGGAACTGTGCAGATAACTAATGTTTGTTGTTATATTACGCCGTTTCGTTTGGGGGAAATTTATTACATAGTGACAATTTTACACTAGAATAGCTGTTTTTTAAAAAAATGTAACTCTCCTTAAAGTTCCTTACATTCACTACCACCACTAATGGGGATTTGCTCCTTGGTCACCAATACTTTCATTTGCAAGTGTACTCAAGTTCTTAAAGAACAGCAGCTTCAGAAGCCTACATTGAAAGTGCTACCTGCTGATAGTAACTTAATAGCTTCCCAAAGAAAGCTGGAATAATTTCCGCTGATATAGCTAGTGCCATGAGCCTATGTTCTTATAATTACTCTATCATCTTATCTCATTTGTTTTTCCAAAATTTTCTTCCTGAAATATTTTTAAAATGAAGACATGCAAAAATCTCTCTCTCTCTTTTTTTCTCTCTTTCTCTTTTTAAAGCCCTCTGGGTGGGTGGGTGGCTCATGCCTGATTCAGAATGGACTAGGAGAGGATTTTAGATTAGAGAGCAGGGAGGAGGTAGAAAATAATAAGGCCAAAAGAGAAAATCAAGTGTTAGTGATGGAATGCTGTAATCCTAGCACTTTGGGAGGTTGAGGTGAGAGGTTTTGCTTGCGCCCAGGAGTTCGAGACCAACCTGAGCAACATAGCAAGACCTCGTCTCTAGAAAGAAAATCGAACAATTAGCTGAGTGTGATGGCACACATCTGTAGTCCCAGCTACACAGGAGGCTGAGGCAGGAGGATCGCCTGAGCCCAGGTTGTCGAGGCTGTGGTGATCTGTGATGGTGGCACTACACTCTAACCTGGACAATGGAGTGAGACTCAGACTCAAAAAAAGAAAAAGTCATATATTACAAAACCTTTCGATGGATTTTTTTCTTCCAACTTTCTGTAATTTTCCCCTCATTTATTTAGAGGCTCCCAGAATACTTCTGGATATCTCCATGAAAGGTAGATGGAAAATATAAAAATAATAAAATAAATGCCCAGCAGCAGAAGTTACTTGATTTGGCATTATCCCCATTTTTCATAGACGAAGAATCTGATGATCAAAAAATTAGTTTATTTATTTAGCCCAGAATCACACAGAAAGACATAGCTCTGGCTACTTTAATAATTTGACCTGGGGCAGTGGCTCACACCTATAATCCCAGCACTTTGGGAGATGGATGTGAGAGGATTGCCTGATCTCAGCAGTTTGAGATCAGCCTGGACAACTTGATGAGACCTCATCTCTATAATAAATCAAAAAAATTTACCAGGCATACGCCCGTGGTTCCAGCTACTTGGAAGGTTGAGGTGGAAGGGTCACCTGAGCCCAGCAGGTCAAGGCTGCGGTGGCCATGAGCGTGCCATTGGGCTCTAGCCTGGGCAAACGAGTGAGACTCCAACTCAAAAATAAATAATAATAATAATTTGAGAGGACCTGTATAAGATGAAAATGTGAAACCCTTTATTTAAAAAAGCAGGAAAAGTGCTGTTAGGATATTAAGATGCAAGTGTAAAGTCTTTTCCTTTCTTCTGTAGTCTGTTGCTCAACTTGTCAAGGTATTTTTTTGTTTGCTATTTGATATCATGGTAAATAAGGGAAAAGAGAAATTTTAAATGATTGGCATGAATTTTATCATTCATCTTTATCCCGTGCAAGACTAGTTTAAAGTGCAAATAAAAGAGCATTTCACTCATATGCTAAATTACCAAAAATGCACAATTTGCTCTTCATAGCTCATGCATATATTCCATTCTTCCCAGAACGGTGAAAATGACACACGAAACTGTTTTTATTTTACTTTTTGATATGTGTACGTTCTCCCAACACCCTCTACCTTGCTTACTGATGAATAATGGAAGCCTGAAAGGAAAAGAAATGAAGAGTCTATCTTATCTTTCTATTTCCTTTCATGTTGTCATAGTCGGTGTAAGTGGTTGCCTAATACGGAGAAGTCACGTGAATAAGAAAGGATGATGAGGTTTCTTGCTTTTTAGAACTCCACTGCCTTCTTTCTATACTCAAAACAAGTTCTGTTCCAACGTAAGATGTGATCTCTTCAGGCTGTCTGCACCTCTCCTGTTCAGTCAAGACATAGCATGCTTACTTTGTACTATTCAAGTTGAATCTCAATAAACTTCTACACATGATGGGTCTGCTGGAATTCTGTGCGCATAGGGTATTGTGAATGCTTTATGTGAATGGGGAGGCAAGGAATTATGGACATAAATATTGCACTACCTTCTCTACTCACTTGCATGTTGCCATGAGACTTCCCATTGGGCTTTACTTATAAAAAGCAAGTTCAAAGATAAAATTGTTCTTATTGTTATTTAAGTTTTGAGTTGGGGTTTCACTCTGTTGCCCAGGCTGAAGTGCAGTGGCATGATCACGGCTCAGCACATCCTCAAACTCCTGGACTCAAGTGATCCTCCCATAACAGACTCCTGAGTAGATGGGACTACAGGTAGGCACTACCACGCCCAGCTAACTTTTTATTTTTTGTAGAGAAGTCTTGCTATGTTGTCCAGGCAGATCTCAAACTCCTGGGCTTAAGTAGCTCTCTCACCCTGGCTTCCTAAAGTGCTTGGTATTACAGGCATGAGCCACCATGGCTGACCTAAAGATAAAATAAGTAATAATTTCAGACAGCAATAACAGAGCACTAAGCCAAGCGTGGGGCCCTTCTGCCCAGGGTTTTGGGCAACTGCCCAGATTACGTGCCCATGAAGCCAGTCCTACCGTAGGAGTGAACTCATATCTGACTCCAAACAAATCTCTTATATCAGGGGTTCCCAACCCCTGGGCCAAAGACCGGCATCCGTCTGTGTAGGAACCGGGCCACAGAGTAGGAGGTGAGTGGTGGGCAAGCAGAGCTCTACCTTCTGTCACATCAGCAGTGGCATTAGATTCTCATAGGGGCCTGAACCCCAATGTGAACTGAACTGTGCCTGTGAACAATCTTGGTTGCGCACTCCCGAGCATCTAATGCCTGGTGATCATCCTCCTCCACCCCTATCCCATTTTCCACGAACTGGTCCCTCATGCCAAAAAAGATTGGAGATCCCTTTCTTATATCACATGGAGTCTCTCTAATAACATAGGACAAAGGATTGGCAGAGTGATCAAAGAATGTCAAGAAAGCGAAAGCATTTTAAGAGGCTAAAATAAGTAACACTGAACCGCTGCCCTTGGGTTCTATAGTGGTTAATGCTATGGTATGAATGTTTGTGTCCCCTCAAAATTCATATGTTGATTTGGGAGTCCAAGCAGGAGGATAGCGTGAGACCTGGAGTTTGAGACTAGAATAGTGAGAGCCCATCGCTACAAAAAATAAGAAATAATTATCTGGATTGCGTGTGCCTATTGCTACTTGGGAGGCTGAGGCAGAAGGATAACTTGAGCCCAGGAATTTGAGACTGCAGTGAGCTACGGTCGTGCCACTGCACTCCAGCCTGGGTGACAGAGCAAAACACAATCTGTTAAAAAAAAAAAGATAAATAATGATATAATATAGAATTCTTTTATAGAATTTTTTGTTTTCAGCACCTTGAATCATCCTTCTACCTTATGGCCTCTGTGCTTTCTGATGAGAAATCACCTGTTAATTTTGCTGAGGATCCTTTTTGCCATGATTTTTTTTCTTGTTATTTTAAAGATTCTCTCTCTGTCTTTGATACTTGACAGTTTTATTATGATGCATTCATGTATGGCTCTCTTTGAGTTTACTATATTTGAAGTTTGAGGTTTATGGATATGTGGATTAATGTTTCTCATCACAGTGGAACTTTTTGACCATTATTTCTTCAAATATATTTTCCTCTCCTTCTGATATTCCCTTTATGCATATTTTAAAAGTTTGATGATGTACCAGAGGTCTCTCTTTATGTATATATTTGTATGTTTTATAGTGTACCAGATGGTCTACAGGTCTGTTCATTTTTCTTAACTCTTTTTTCTTTCCTCTCCTCAGATTGGATATTCTTTATTTACCTATCTTCACGTTTGTTGATTCTTTCTTCTGGCTGCTCAAATCAGCTGTTGAGTGTTTCTAGTGAATTTTTCATTTCAGTTATTATAGTTTTCAACTACAGAATTTCAATTTACTTCTTATCCATAATTACTGTTTTCCTATTGTTATTCTTTTTTTAAAAAATAGTTTTAGTGAGATATAATTCACCCCTTTCAAGTGTAAAACTCAGTGGTTTTTAGTATATTCACAGAATTGTGCAAACATCACCACAATAAAATTTAGAATGCTTTTAGTTCCCCCAAACAAAACCCTGTACCCATTAGCAGTCACTCATTCTCTTCCCCACTCCTCCTCCAGACCTAGGCAACCACTAATCTATTGTCTGTCTGGATAGATTTGCCAATTCTGAATATTTCATATAATTGAAATCACAAAATATGTGATTTTTTTTTCTGAATGGTTTAATTTGCTTGGGATATTGCTTTCAAGATTTATTCATGTTGTACCATGGATCAATGCTTCATTCTTCAATGCTTCATTTTTTTTCTTTTTTTTCTTTTTTTTTTTTGAGTCGGTGTCTCCCTCTGTCACTCAGGCTGGAATGCAGCAGCACAATCATGGCTCACACAGTCTGGACCTTCTGGGCTCAGACAATCCTTCCATCACAGCCTCCCAAGCAGCTGGGACTACAGGTGCACACCACCATGCCTGACTAACTTTTAAATATTTTTTTAGAGATGAGGTCTTGCTATGTTGCCTAGGCTGGTCTTGAACTCCTGGGGCTCAAGCAATTCTCTCACCTTGGCCTTGCAAGGTACTGAGATTACAGACATGGGGCACCACACTCTGCATTCATTCCTTTTTTATGGCTGAATAATATTCAATTGTATGGAGATACCACATAATGTTTATCTATTCATCAGTTAATGGACACTTGGGTTACTTCCACTTTTGGGGTAATAAGAATAATGCTGTTATGAATATTCATGTAGAAGATTTTGTTTGGCCATATGTTTTCAATTCTCTTGGAGGTAGATTTGCTGAGTTATATGGGTAGCTCTGGGTTTTTTAAAAACAGACTGGGCATGGTGACTCAAGCCTATAATCCCAGCACTTTGAGAGGCCAAGGTGAGAGGATTGCCTGACCTCAGGGGTTTGAGACCAGCCTGGGAGCCTTGGTGAGACCTTGTCTCTACAAAAAATAAGCTGGGCATGGTAGCGGGGGCCTGTAGTTCCAGTTACTTGGAAGGCTGAGGCAGAAGGATCGCCTGAGCCCAGCAGGTCAAGGCTGCAGTGGTCGTGGCTGTGCCATTGCACTTCAGCCAGGGCAACAGAGTGAGACTCTGACTCAAAAAAGAAAAATTCATTCAGAGAGTGCATGTATAGGTTTGTTACATGGATCTGTTGGGTGATTGGTGAGGTTGGGCTTCTATTGAACCCATCATCCAAGTAGTGAACATAGTACCTAATAGGTGTTTTCAACCCTTGTACCCTCCCCACTTTAGGAATCCCCAGTGTCTTTTTGTTTGCTTATGTTTGTGTGTACCTGGTGTTTGGCTCCCAATTATAAGTGAGAACATGTGGTACTTGGTTTTCTGTTTCTGCATTAATTTGCTTAGAATACTGGCCTCCAGCTACACTTGTGTTGCTGCAAAGGACATGATTTTCTTCTTTTTTATGGCTACAAAAAAATTCATGGTGTCCATGTACTACATTTTCTTTATCCACTCCACCGTTGATGTGCATTCTTTTTTTTTTTTAATTTTTAATTTTGAAGATGTGGGGTACAGTTCAGGGTTAGGTATACAAATGTTCATTATGCAGGTACCCTTGTTGATGAGGTATCCCCCACCCCAGAAATTTCTAACTACTGCCAATCCCTTTCTTAGAGTATTATGATAATTGTTCAGGATCCGTTTATGAGTGAGAACATATGGTACTCAGTTCTTTATTTCTGTGAAAGATCACTCAGTATTATAGACTTTATGTCTGCCCAGGTTGTTGCGAAGTTCATGATTTTGTTCTTCTTTATGGCTTCGTAATATTCCATTGTATAAATGTACCACATTTTTAAAAATCCAGTCCTCTTTTGATGGGCAGCATGGTTGGTTCCATGTCTTTGCTATTGTAAATAATGCTGCAATAAACATGCGTGTACAGGTATATTTTTAATAGAGTGATTTGTGTTCTTCTGAGTATATTCCCAGTAGGGGATTGTGGGGTCATATGGAAGGTCAATTTTTAGAACTTTTAGGAATCACCACACTGTTTTCCACAGAGGCTGTACTAGTTTACACTCCCACCAACAGTGTATGTGTTCCCTTTTCACCGCATCCTCTCCAGCATCTGTTATTTTTTGAGTTATTGATGATGGCCATCCTGACTGGAGTTAGGTGGTATCTCAGTGTAGTTTTAATTTGCATTTCTTTGATGACTAGTGAGGCTGAGCATTTTTTCATGTATCTGTTGGCTGCTTGTATATCTTCTTTGAGAAGTGTCTATTCATATCTTTGCCCATTTTGTAATGGGGCTGTTTGTTTTTTTCTTTTTGGCATGTTTGAGTTCCTTGCAGATCCTAGATGTTAGGCCTTTGTCAGACATAGAGTTGGCAAATATTTCTTCCCAGTTTGTGGGCTGTCTCTCTGCTCTCTTGATGATTTCTTTGGTTTTGCAGAAGTTTGTCAGTTTTATGAGGTCCCACTTGTCTATCTTCTCTTTTATGGTGTGAGCACCTGGGGTTTTAATCAGGAATTGTTTGCCAGTTCCAATTTCCATAAGGGTGTCTCCTGCATTTTCTAAGGTTCTTATAGTTTGAAGATGAAATGGTCTTTGATCCATTTCAAGTTGATTTTTGTGTATGGATATAGGTGGGGGTCTTGTTTCAGTCTTCTGCAGATGAGTTGGTTAAGAAATAGAAGTTTTGCTTCTGGAATCTCTATCCTGTTCCATTGGTTTATATGCCTGTTCTTGTACCAATACCAGGCTGTTTTGATTATTGTAGCTTTATAATAAAGTTTAAAGTCTGAGAGTGTGATACCTCCTGCTTTTTTTTTTTTTTTTTTTTTGCTGAGGATTGTTTTAGCTATTCATGGTCATTTATGTTTCCATATGAATTCCTGTATTGCTGTTTTCAGGTCTGAGAAGAATGTTGTTGGTAATTTGATGGGTATTGTGTTAAATCTGTAGATTGCCTCAGGTAGAATGGACATCTTAGCAATGTTGATTCTTCCAGTGGAATATTTTTCCACTTGTTTATGTTATCTTTGATTTCTTTGAGCAGTGTTTTGTAGTTTTCATTGTAAAGGTCTGTCACTTCTCTGGTTAGAAAGATGCCAAAGTATTTCATTTTGATTACTCTTGATGTGCATTCTTATTGTTATTCTTTAAATGGTGAGACACTGTGACCATAATTTCTTTTAGTTCTTTAGATGTAGTTTCCTTCAGTTCTTGGTCATACTTATAATATTTTACTTAAAGTCTATGTATAGGAAGTTAAAACTTCCTTAGGCAGTTTTTATTATAACTTTTGTATAAGTACACTTTCCTGCTTTTTTGTATATCCTATAATTTTTCATTAGAAAACTGGATATTTTAAATAATATAATTCGGCAGGGTGCGGTGGATCAGCCTAATCCCAGCACTTTGGGAGGCCGAGGCGAGAGGATTGGCTGAGTCCGGGGTTTGAGACCAGCCTGGGCAACTTGGTGAGACCTCGTCTCTACAATAAATCAAAAAAACTAGCCAGGTGTGGTGGCGTTTGTCTGTAGCTCCAACTACTTGTAAGGCTGAAGTGGAAGGATTGCCTGAGCCCAGCAGTTCGAGGCTGTGGTGGCTGTGAGCATACCATTGCACTCCAGCCTGGGCAACAAGAGTAAGACTACATCTCAAAAAATAATAATAATAATAATATTATTATTATTATACAATGGATGGCCGGGCGTGGAGGTTCATGCCTGTAATCCCAGCACTTTGGTGGCTGAGATGGGAGGATTACTTGATCTCAGGAATTAGAGATCAGTCTGGGCAACATAAAGAGATCTCACTTCTAAAAATAAAATAACAATAATAATAATGTAATGAGGGCCCTGAAAAATTTGACCTATAAGTTAGAGTTGTACTTTAATTTAGAAATACTTCTATTTTTCTGCTCTAGTGGCAATGTGCAACATATTTTGAACAATCTTTTGCTGTAATATCCAGAAAAGTAATAGGACTGGAATGTTTTTCCATGAAAGTAACCATTTAACCTTATGAAATAAGATGTGGTGGTCCCATTTAACCAAATAAAAATTTAGTGATTCATTCCATACAAAATCATCAAAAGACAAGAATGCAAAAATGGCTTTCAAAATGTTGTTAACTTTTAAAATCTAGTGGTTATTCTGGGATTTATGGGAAATATCCCATTAATAAATTTTGAGCTGATTTCTTTGTAAGAATTAGATCACTGCTTCCCACAAATCTCACCAACATTGTCCTATAGCCCTGTCTCTGTTTTTTTTCTGTTTGATCTCTCATTTGTTTTCTCTATGATATCTAATTGAGTATGTCTTTGTGATTTTATGTTTCTCAATCTTAATTGAACTTCATGTTCCTCATTTATAAAATAGGATATTCTATTCCCATGAACTCTATCCACTAACAGGGTTGTTTTTTAGTTTTGTTTCGTTTTTCAAATAAAACAATATTTCATGATACTTTTTAAGTCATAGTGATATAAGTTTTTCAGATCAACCTGGGCTTAAAGAGTGTCAGCTCAATGGTTTGGCTAGCCAAACCCAGAGAGTCAGCTTGATGGGCTGGCAAGCCTAGCCCCGAGAGTATTGGCTCTAATGGATTGGCAAGCCAAGCTCTGAGAGTGTTGCTGATTCAGTGAGCTGGCAAGCCAGCCCCTAGAAGTATCTCAGTTTTGGAGTCTCTGCTTCTGTTGGCAGCTCTCCCAGTTTAGCCGGCTCCTTCAGCTGGCAAGACAGCCTCCAGGGTGCATGGCTCTCTGGTTCCAAAGATCTTCTCTAGCTCTTCAGGCCAGGGTTCTTCTTTCATGCCCAGGAGGAAAGAAGGACATGGATGGCCAGAAAGTGAGAAAGCAGGATTTATTGAGAGGACAGCAAAGCTGACAGAGCAGGAGGGGACCAGAATGGTTGCCCCTGGGTTGTTAAATTTTAATAATACTTGTTAGAGCTCCAGAAAGTCATAAACTGATTTCTGTTGCTTCTTCCTTTACTTCTTTGAGTGTTTTTTCTCCCTTTTCATATTGAAACTGTTACCAAGAAGACATATCCTGATTGTTTTTTACTAGAAATAAAAAGTTCGGCATTTTATATGTGATGGAATTATCACTGCAGGCTTTCATATGTGACAGAATTGGTATTTTAATGTTATGTTATAATTTTCAAATGATACAAATACACATTTTTGTATTCTCTCACAAATTACTTAAACAACTTATCAACTTTAATTTTGTATCTCTGTCAATTAAATTTTGAAAATTTAAATTCAAACACATCAGAAAAACATCAGGTCTTTTAAGTTTAAATTTTAAAAATTGAATATCAATTAAATTAAATTTTAAACAAAAAGTTAAACTTAACTCAAATTTTAAATTTAGATTTAAAATATGAAATATGAAAGCTTAAAGTTAATTTAACTTTAAATTTAAAAGCCTTGACAAGAAACCAGAATTAGCTGAAATAATCCCCGTACAAATCAGTAAAAACTGAAAAATGAGAACATTTCCATCAGAGATGTTGGTGGGGTGCAGTGGCTCATGCTTGTAATCCCAGCACCTTGAGAGGCCAAAGTGGGAGAATCGCTGAACCCAGGAGTTCAAGACCAGCCTAGACAACATAGTGAGACTTCGTCTCTACAAAAAATGAAAACATTAGCCAGACATGGTGGTGCACATCTATAGTCCCAGCTACTTGGAGGGCAGAGATGAAAGGATCACCTGAGCCCAGGAGATTGAGGCTGCAGTGAGGTTTGATCACGCCACTGCACTCCATCCTGGGTGACAAAATGAGACACCAATTTTTTTAAAAATGTCAAAAAGATTATCTATAAAGTTGGTCTATATTCCAGTTCATCAAGTTGGAGTAGTCAGTGAGGTGGACATTCAGCTGTTGATCCCTGGGTAAACTGGCTCTCTGGTGACTTGGCTTTCTGTGGGTTGACATTCTACAGGGGCCTGCTTTCCTAGATGGGGAAGAAAATATGAATAGTGTGTATGTACAAGCGTGATCTACATTTTTTGACAAGAACAGGTTGATAAAACATTTGTACAATTAAAGAAAATGAATGCAATACAAGGCAATACCTAAGGATGGGTGGAGAAAGCTGAACAGAGGTAAGAGTTGGAAAGATAAAATGAAGCTGGGATTGAGAGTCATAAACCAAATGCATCTGATAAACTGCTCATAGATTTTACTTGCTGGAGTTGGTAAAAAGAATCTTAAAATTGATTTACATTAATTAAAGTAAGAGTCTACTGTATATAATGGACAACCAAAATAACTGTTGCTTAAGTGAGAAAAATATTTATTTCTCATTTATTTCCATTTCTGGAAAAGAAATCTAGTAATGACAGTCAAGGGCTGGAATGGAAGCTACATATATCATCAGAGGCAGGGTGATTGTCTTTTTGTTCCACTATCCTAGCACTTAGTCTCCATCTTTAGTGCTACTTTCATGGTCTAAAATGGTTGCTGGAATGTCAACCCTTGTTTCTGAGTTAAGGACTGTAAAAGAAAAAAAAAAAAGGTGGGTGAAAAAAGAACACTTCCCTGTTGAATCAATTCTCTTTGAGGAAACCTCTTGGAAGTCCCATGCAAATTACATTTCCGTGGGGGTCTTGGGACTTCACTGTACTCAAATTCAAGGGAAACCAGGCAACAACATGGTCAACTAAAATTCATGTTTTGATAAAGAAGAAAGAAAGAATGAATGCTGGGTTAGTTAGCAGTCTCTGACGCTGTGTTTTTCCTTTTTGCATTTGGTATTCATGAATACTGATTATCAAATGCTTAGAAACATAATATTGAACTCTAGCAACACTGTTAAAGATGTTGGGGGTAGCAATACAGAGTAGTCTCTTTCAGTAGAAGGAAGATTTATAGAGAAACATATTGAAATATTTTATTTTAAGACCTTGATCTTATCTCAAAAAGTCAGTTTTTCTGCCAGTATGTACTCATTCAAGGAGACCCTTTTCCTGGCCGTAAGTGGCCAGTCATGAGCAGGTCACAGGGTAGATAGTAAATGGAAGGGCAAGTAGGAAGAGCAGCTGACGAAGATCTGAGTGTCAGGCCAAGAGTGGTCAAGCCGACCTTGCTATTACATAATGATTCTCAGTTGTAGCGAAAATAAAGTTTATATGTTGATGCTGATGCTAAGGGGTTACGTCTGTGTTTGAGAATTATTCTGTAGGGTTTTTGTTTGTTTGTTTCTTGCTTTAGCAGTCACTTCTCATCCCATTAAGCAGTATAGGGACCAAGAGAAAACGTATCCTTTGCCATCTAAAGGTTTGCTGAAAATCAACTGACAAAGGCAAATTCGTAGCAGAAAAGCCATACAGATTTATTAGCAAGCATGGGGGAGAATCACAGAGTGCTGACCCCATCATGCAACAGGTTACAGATGGTTATATACTCTTCTTCTTAGGGGAAAGGGAGATAGGGAAGTGTGGACAGTTTTAGGGGGGTTAGTTAATGACTTTTAGGGGAATTCAATGGACTTGAGGAACATGCAATGGCCTGGGACAACGTCTGTTGGGCCTGCAGAGCACGCAATGGTTTGTGACAAAATTCTGTCCAGATGTGTGGACAGACTTTATTTTTCTTGCTGCAATATGAGCTCAGGTAATGAAAATTCAGTGAAGGGATTAGTAGTAATTATTTTCTTCTTTGGTGGGTCCAGACTTTAGGCAGATAACGGAACTTTGGAGAACATCATCCTGTGCTTTAGGGGAGACAGAAGGTTGAGAGACAAGAGATGAGAGAAGGTCAGAGAGACCTTGAGGCTTCTTCTTTGGTTCAACATGTCAAAGTGCCATATTTTGGAGTCTCAGTTTCTGACCCCAATAGCAGTTCTTTTCCGTTCCTCCCTCTTCCCAACACCCAGCAACCACCAAGCTGCCCTCTGTTTCTATGAATTTTCCTAGAGAAATCTCTCATCTCCTATCATTCCCCCAAAATGTGACCTTATTCTCACCTACTTTCATTCAGCATCCCTCCCAATACAATTTTATTTTTTATTTTTTTATTTTTATTTTTTTTTGAGTTGGAGTCTTACTCTGTTGCCCAGACTGGAGTGCAGTGGCTGCTGCCGGCCACCGCAGCCTCAACCTGCTGGGCTCCAGCGATCCTTCCACCTCAGCCTTCCAAGTAGCCGAAATTACAGGCACGCGCTACCACACCCGGCTGATTTTTAAAAATTTATTGTAGAGATGAGGTCTCGCCTGCCCAGGCGGGTCTCGAACCCGCGGGCTCAGGCAATCCACTCACCTCAGCCTCCCAAAGGCGCGGGATTACAGGCTGAGCCACCGAGCCTGGCTCCAATACAAGTTTAAAGTCTTTCACCTCTTCCCTTCCCTCATCCAAACCTTCTCTCATGTGTGTGTCATACTTAAGTGAAATGCGGATTTCTCGGTCATTGATTATAATGTCCCACTTACATACTTACTTAGATTCCTGGCGTTTTGATGTTGGAAACTGTCCCTTTTAATTGACTCTTGTGGCATTGTCATTTACGATCAGGAAGTGATCTTCATATACCTGCAACTGTGGCACATCAACAATACACAGACCTACAAAAGTTGACAATTCACATCAGCATCCTAAGTGGTTCCCAGAGTACTTTATCTTCTCTGTTTCTTGTATTTTCTTTACTTTGAAAAAAGGAAGAATATCATATTATATTGAATTTTATTTTCCTCCTATATTTATTTCATGTTCTTGGAAGTTCTATTTAGTGACCCTTATTTCCATAATAAATTAATGTTTTAGCCAGGCACGGTGACTCACACCTGTAATCCTAGCATTTTGGGAGGCCAAGGTGAGAAGATTGCCTGAGCCCAGGGGTTTAAGACCAGCCTGGGCAACTTGGCGAGACCTTGTCTCCATGATAAATCAAAAGTTAGCTGGGCATGGTGGCATGTGCCTATAGTTTCAGCTACTGGGAAGGCTGAGGTGCAAGAATCGTCTGAGCCCAGCAGGTTGAGGCTGTGGTAACTGTGAGCGTGCCATTGCACTCAAGTCTGGGCAACAGAGACTCCAACTCAAAAAAAAAAGAGAAATCTCTCATCTCTTATCATTCCCCCAAAATGTGACCTTATTCTCACCTAAACTTTCATCCAGCATCCCTCACAATACAATTTTAAAGTCTTTACCTGAGCCCGCGGGTTCAAGACCCGCCTGGGCGGCGAGACCTCATCTCTGCAATAAATCAAAAAATCAGCCGGGCGTGGTAGTGCATGCCTGTAATTCCGGCTACTTGGAAGGCTGAGGCAGAAGGATCGCCGGAGCCCAGCAGGTCGAGGCTGCGGTGGCCAGGAGCGGCCACTGCACTCCAGTCTGGGCGGCAGAGTGAGACTCCAAGTCAAAAAATAAATAAATAAATAAATAAATAAATAAATAAAGTCTTTCACCTCTTCCCTTTCCCCATCCAACCCTTCTCTCACGTGTGCGTGAAAACTTAAGTGAATTGTGTGTAGTGATTTTACCATCAGATAAAATCCAGCCAATGCAGATGCAAGGTGGGCAAAATCCCTGCCTTCATGGAGCTTATGTTTTAGTCTGAGAGATATAAACAAAGACGTGTCAAAATGTCAGGAAATGATACATAGCATGAAGCAAATAAGGCAGGGTAATGAGAGAGACAACAAGACACTGGAAAGCTGCTCTTTTAGACAGGCTCATTTGGGACAGCCCGAATGCTATGAGAGTGAGTGGTAAATATCTGATGAGCATAGCTTTGTCTTGAGCATTCAAACAATGGCCATTAATAAAGAGTTTTCATAATAGTTATTTGCAAACTTTAAAATATACTTTTCACTGAGAAAATTTCAAACCTATACAAAAAGTAAGAGAGAATGATATAATGAACCTTCAAGTACCCATTATCCAACTTCTGTGATTGCCAACTTGTGGCCAGTTTTATTTCTTCTATTACCACCTCTCTCCACATGTCCTAGATTATTCTGAAGTAAATCTTTGTATCATATTACTTAATCTGTACATATTTCAGTATGTAGCTCTCAAAGAAAACATCCATTTTTTCAATGTTTTTTTAAATTTTTTTGTTTTAAAGATGTGAGGTACAATTCAGCATTAGGTATACAAGCGATCATTGTACAGATAGAGTTTGGGCCTCCCTTTGGCCCTCACTTTGCCTAGTTTGAGATCAGGTACACTTATTGATGTTTTGTGCCTCCCTCCCGCCCCTGGCAGTATGCTGCTACTACTAATCCCTATCTTATAGTATTATGGTAAATGTTCAGGGTCCACTTATGAGTGAGTATGTGTGGTACTCAGTTCGTTGAAAACATCCCTTTTTAAAAAACATAATTATGATGCCATCATCACATCCCCAAAAGTCAATTACAATTTTTAAATATCATCAAATATCTAGGCAGTATCTATATTTTTTTCAATAGTTCATGAACTTTTAAAATAAAATAGAACATGGAATAGTTTCTGCTAGTCCTAGAATAATTTCCTTTAAGCCACTATAGTAAAAATATACCTACCAATAATTTTTTTTAGATGCGGTCTATTCTGCTAAAGGTGTAAACTTGAATATTAATTAGTTCATAATGACTGGGAAGTAAGGAAATGATAGCAATGTATCCCGTTGGTTCATATGCAGTTTTTTTCTAGCACATTGTTATTGTTTTGCCACTATCTAATAGCAGCCAAACACAAAGTTCACTACGCAGTTGAATGCAGCCAACAAATGAGAAATGGAACTATGGCATAAGGTCCATTCACCTTACATTTTTCATCTTGGCTCAGTGTGGCCATCAGCCTCCCCCAGCGTTTAGGCATTTTGTTGTCTCTATAATTCAGCAGTCTCAACCCTGCCTCATGCCTCTTTTTTTGAGAGTTGACAAGGATTTTTTAAATTTATTTATTTATTTTGAGTCAGAGTCTCAATCCAGTCGTCCAGGCTGGAGTATGGTGGCACGCTCACGGTCACCCAGTATTGACCTGCTGGGCTCAGGTGATCCTTCCACCTCAGCCTTCCAAGTAGCTGGAACTACAGGCACGCTACCACGCCCAGCTAATTTTTTTATTTATTGTAGAGATGAGGTCTCGCCAAGTTGCCCAGCCTGTTCTCAGTTTTCTTTTTTTAAGTACTGTATTTACTGTATTTCTTTTGTAAGAATTTAGTATTTTTTTAGCTTTATCAGGATTGTTGCTCTTTTGTTATTGCTGTTGTTGTGATCAGTGTGGTGGTTACAAAGTTGCATAGGTGTTTGGCAGTCTATCCTGATCTTGTTTGTCAATATAGCAAAAAGGTCATTAATTCTTATGGAAGCCATTTAATGGTTGAATATATTGAACTGTGAAAAATCAAGTAAATATTCTTTAAAATAATTTGCAAATGGACTGATTTGCACTTTTACCCATAATTTGAGAGAGAACTCAGTAATGGGTCCTGCTTTTATTCCCCACCTCAAACGTTCGGCAAATCAGAGAGTTTTTAGCAAAGTGGGGGCCCTGAAATCATTGCTCAAGAAGTATGGCTTCTAAAAACATTAAATAAAATATATCCAAAGACATAAATATTTATTTTTATCCTAGATTACAATGAGAGTATAAAATATACTACAACCAAAGTCATAAGTGAACTGTCAATAAAATGATGACCATATTACAATGAACAAACCATTCCCTAATTCAGTAAATCTGAATAGTGAGTTACCTTTATCTGAAATGCCAACCCCTTGAATTTCCCAGGTAGTTGAAAAATCAGGTAGCACCAACTGCAGTTGATGCCTAGAAAATAAAATATTTCATAGCTGTTGAACACAGGTAAACTGTGATTAAGTGAAACCAACTTAACATAATCTCCTATTAATCAGAATGTTTGCTCTCTTCCCAAATGGACTCTTGAGGCAAATCACAAAGAAACAAATTTAAATCAGTACTGTGAGTGGGGATGAGGTTAACAAAAAAATCAAAACACCAGAGGATAATGGGATCTTTTACATATTCACAACAATTGCCTATCCGTTGCATTAAGTTAAACTACATAAAATTGCTATTTGTGTAAGTCAAAAATGTTTGAATACCAGCAGATACATATGTCTCAACCTGATACATACTTCCATGTTTTCTTTTCATTGCCCTACTTTCACAATGGAAACTTGAGAGAAATGTGATGCCAAAAATTATCAAATAAAAATTAAATTTAAAATGTGATATCAAAAATTACCGAATAAAAATGAAGAACAAAAGACACTACTAATAAAAGTGGAGTATATAAAAATGGTTGAAACAAACTAATTTTCTATAAATCATAAGTCTATTGGTTGATTTATCTGTTTTGTGTACATTTCCTATTACACAATAGTATCCTGTACATAATAGTGTCTATTATGTACAAAGCACATTCCTGAGAGTAAATCTAGGGATAAATAACAAAGGGTCTGCCTTCAAGGAATATCTAGAAGAGGAGAGAAATATGTAAACAAATATATTATCATAGAGAGTAGCAAGTGCTTCAATAGAAGTATGTACAAGCTACAGTAAGAATGCAGAGAAATTCAGTAATTATTTGGGGGCCACTATCTGAAGAACCCCGTGTCTGAGCTGGTTGCTAAATGTAAAATGGAGTTTGTCAAGAGTGAGGGGCTAAGAAAGAGGGTTTATAGAAGAAGGTATGAAGACTGCAGGATATGTGCTTTGCTGGAAGAGAAAGCATACAAAGGGGAGGACTCTCAGGGATGCTGGGAGATGAAGCCAGAGTTGAGCAAGAGCCTGTGGAAGAGGGCCTCCTAATCTTCACAGATGCTGTCGGGTAGGCCACAAAGGTGGGGCAGCAGCATGATCAGACTTGGATTGTCATATAATCACTGAGTGGCTGTGCTGGAGCATGAAGTATAGTGGAGACGTGGACAAGGCTGGAGTAGGTCAGTATAAAAGATGCTGTTGGACATAAGCAAGTTGTGATAACTGAACAAAAAGCATCCATTTCCAAGCCTTGTGGCCAGTGAGTGTTTTACAGTGTGTGTTTATCATATGATGAAAATATTTCCTCCTTTTGATTGTTATATATACTTGTCATATTTGTTATATATAATTCCATTTCCAACAGAATTGGAAATACATGCCAAATGGACTATATACAGGTTGAGCATCCCTAATCTGAAAGTCCAAAATCCAAAATTGGAAACTTTTTGAGTCCCAAAATGATACTGCAATATTGCAAATAGAAAATTCCACACATATGTATTTAACAAACTTTAATGCACAAAATTACTTTAAAGTGAAATAAAATTGCCTTCAATAAATGTGTATAAAGTGTATATGAAACATAAATGGATTTTATGCTTAGACTTGGGACCCATCCCCAAGATATCTCATTATGCACACGAAAATATTCCAAAATCTTTACAAAAAAAATCAACATCCAAAACGTTTCTGGTCCCATGCATTTCTGTTAAAGACACTTAACTTGTACCTTGTTAGAGAATTTGTTATAAAGAAGTTGTCAGGAAAGACTGAAGTAATTCTATAAAATTGCAAAACCCATATATCACCCCTAACTACGTGCTCAGTGAAATCTCAAGATAAGTAAAATCATATTCTTTTGCAAAGATAATTAATTCTGTAGTTAATCCAGTCACTGAGAGAAAAGCCAGCCAAACAGCCAACCAAATTAATCTTGATCAAATGGCAGTGCTATTCTTAATCATCAAAGAAACCCTTGGAAGAGTGACAGGCCATTTATTTATCATATTTGAATCTTTTCAAAAATTCCTAAGGAAAATAAAGATAAAAGTCATAAAATACCTTCTAGGGACATGGTATACTTTCCATAGCCAGTTTTCTAAAACATTTCTTCTTACAACTTGTATGGGTGGTGTGTCTGACAAACCTAAATCAGAAAAATAAAAACACAGAATAAGCATAAAATACAATAGAGTTATATGTTAAAGCATGATGGTTAACTCTTAATTAAAATTTTTAAGTAATTCAAACATTTTATTTTTGTGACACCAAAATAGAAAATCTTTGATTTAAGCTAACACATTGTTTTTAAAAAGAAAGGTACAGAATTATAATATCCTGTAGGTATAAGACAAAACATTCATAGATGTAGATACAGATGTAGATATAAATATTTATACAGGCAGAGAAAATTTCTGGAAAAATACGAAAATTGTAAACAATGGCAATATCTTGGAAAGCAGGCAGGTAGTGGGGCCAAGGGTGTTTTACCTCATACTTCACACTCTTTTACACAGTATTACTTTTATAATTAAAACTAATGTAAATTGTTTTAAAAAGGGGTAAGGAAGAAGGATATACCAAAGCAAGTCAGAAAAAAGCAGGAAAGAATATAAAGAAACAATAAGAAAGCATATTCAGGCTGGGCATGGTGGAAGGTCAAGATAGGAGGACTGCTTGAGGCTAGGAGTTTGAGATCAGTTTGGTAACACAGTGAGACACTATGTCCTCAAAAAAAAATTTTTTTTTAAATTAGCTGAGCACGGTGGCAAGTTCCTAGAGTCCCAGCTACTCAGAAAACTGAGGTGGGAGAATCACTTGAGGACAGGAGTTCAAAGCTATAGTGAGCACTGACTGTGCCACTGCACTTCAGCCTGGGCAACAGAGTGAGACCCCAACACTTAAAAATATAAATAAAAAAGAAAGCATATTCAATAGAAAATATAAGAGAACAGGAATAAGTACAAACATAACAAACTTGAATGAGCTTAAAATATGCTATTAAAAGTAACATTTTTGAAACAGATGAAAAATAAAAAAAGTAATAAATGGATTTAAAAGGCATACTACACCACCAAATGATATAGAAAGACTGAAAATAAAGGGATAGAAAACCATATACCAGGCAAATACTGATGAAAAGTAAGCTAATAGAGAGATAAACTTCAGATATGTAGAACTCACAACATTAAATGGGCAAAGAGAAATATTTAATGCGGAGAAAAGTTAAAATTTACTAAAAAGTTACAATAGTCATAAGCCTTTATGCATTTAAGTACATAGCTTGGAAATACATATAGCAAAAACTGTTAAAACTACAAAAAGACATTCTAATCAATAATTTAATATTAAAAATAAATGTAACTAACTTAAAAAGTTTTTAAAAAGAACAACAAAAATTTAAAGAAGGAAGAGATTAATGGAATATTTAGGGGAAAATCAACAAAACAGAAAACAGTTACAGTGCAATCAATAAAACTAAAAAGTTGTTTCTCTGAAAATATCAGTACAATAGAGAAAACTTTGGCAAGTCTCATTAAGAACAAAAGAGAACACAAATTAATAGTATAGGAAAATGTTATTTTTGTAACATTGGGATAAGGAAAGATTTTTTAATAAAAACACCAACCCCAGAAGCTCTAGGCAGGTTTGACCACCAAACTATTTTTGTTGTTATTGTTTTTAAGAGAAATTGTCTCGCTCTCTCACCCAGGCTAGAGTGCAGCACTGCAATCAGCTCACTACAGCCTCAAACCCCTGGGCTCAAGTGATCCATGACCACCTATTAAACACCCTGGATGCCACAAAAAAGGTCAAAAGGCCAATGGATTTGGAGAAAATGCTTACAGAAATAAACATATACACAAAAAGAAATACAAAATGTGTGTTTTGTTGCAGAATTATTTCTCATACTAAAAATGTGAAAACAGATTAAATACTCATTATAGTTGGTTGAATAGTGACCCCCAAAATATGTCAAAATCTCCTGATACCTTTGAATTGTGGTCTTATTTAGGAATAAGGTTTTTACAGCTGTAATTAAGTTAATGATTTCTAAGTGAGATCATCCTGAATTAGGGTGAACCCTAAATCCTTATAAGATGTCCTAATTAAGAAATAAAGTGTAAGCTGTTCTTGTAAGAGGCAGAAAAGAAGACTCAAAAACACAGGGGAGATGGGCATGTGAAGACAGAGGTAGATTAGGTTGAAGTATCTAAAAGCCAAAGAGTGCCAGGGCCAAGTGCTACCAGATGCTTGAAAGAATTCTGTGCTAGACTTTGGAGGGACTGTGACCCTGTTGACATCTTGATTTTGGACTTTTGGCCTCCAGCACAGTAAGGTAATAAATTTCCATTAATTTTTTTTCCCTGAGTCAGGATATCAGTCTGTCTCCCAGGTTGGAGAGCAGTGGCACAATCATGGTTTACTGCAGCCTCAACCTTCTGGGCTTAGGTGATCCTTCTGTCTCTGCTCCTGAGTAGCTGGAACTACAGATACACACCACCACACCCCACTAATTTTTTTTATTTTTGTAGAGATGAAGTCTTGCTATGTTGCCTAGACTGGTCTCAAACTCCTGGTCTCAAGCAATCCTTTTAACCCCACCTCCCAAAGTACTGGGATTACAGGTATGAGTCACTGTGCCTGGTCAAATCTCTATAATGTTTTAAGCTACCAAGTTTATAGTAATTTGTTATGGCAGCACTAAGAAACGAATATACCCATCTAATGTGTAAATGGTAAATAAATTAAGGCATGTCAATATTACCAAATACTGAGTAATCTTTAAAGGAATGAGGTTGCTTTCTCTGTACTAATGTGAAAATAAGTTCATGGTATTTTGCTAACATTAATAAAAGCACGTTGCAGAAATATATGTATCCCATTTATGTAGTATGATTCTATATGTAGAAATCTGTTACCAGTAGTTATACTTGGAGTGGGGGTGAGTGACAGAGGCTTTTAAATATTTACTCTTAAATACTAATTGATCTTCCTCTAAATTTTTGTTGGCTTTTTTTTTTAACAAGTAGATTTCTTTTATTTTTTAAAAAATCATAAATATATGTATATGTATTCATAAATTATAGGAGAATTTCCCTACAATAGACCATTATTGAAGATTTAAGATAAATTGTATGTATTAAAATATTTTCCGGAGCTTATTTGTTTATACCCTTTTACACGTTCATAACAAGGTATAAGAAAGTCACTAGATCCTTTTTAATAAGTTATTTACTTTTTTAAGCACATTCTTAAACCAAAATTGCAATATTTTCTAGTTATCCTTTACCTTAACTTGCATGATCTTCCAGGTAGTGTAGTTAAATAGAATGTAAATGAAACAAAAGAAAATAGGTTGAAAAGTAGGACAGTAAAGTTAAACAAAATTATAATAAATTATATTCATCACTTTTTTGCAGACAAACCATGTAAAACTGAACCTAAGGACATTCTTTTCCATGAATGCTTACTGAGAAACATTTTACTTATAATATTTCTTGTTGGCTATGCTTTACAGTGAAGTCAAGAATAGCATTTTGATTCTTAAAAGTATATTATTGTTTATGCAAGATTTTAAGTATTATATGTGTGACCAGTGAAATATGCACCAAATGAATACAGTAGTCCTCCATTATCTTCTGAGGATACATTCTAAGATCACCAATGGAAGCCTGAAGGTGCAGGTAGTACCAAATCCTCTATACACAATGTCTTTCCTATGCATACATATCTATAATAAAGTTTAACTTACAAATTAGACAGAGTAAGAGATTAATAACAATATCTAATAATACAACAGAACAATTATAACAGTATACCAGCACTACTACTCTTGTGTTTTGGAGTCATTATCAAGCAAAATAAGGGTTACTTGAATACAAACACCACTAAGTGACTCAAGGGTGGATATGCTGGGCAAAGGGATGATTTATAACCCCTGCAAGATGAAGTGGGTAGTGTGAGGTTTCATCACCCTACTCAGAATAACATTCTATTTAAAATTTACAGGCCTGGCATGATGGCTCATGCCTATAAACCCAGCACTTCGGGAGACAAGAGGTGGAAGGATTGCTTGAGCCCAGGTGTTCAAGACCAGCCTGGGCAACATAGTGAGATCTTGTCTCTATAAAAATATTTTTTAAAATTTAAAAAAAGCAAAATAGCCAGGCATGGTGGTGTGTGCCTGTAGTCCCAGCTACTCAGGATGTTGAGGCAGAAGGATTGCCTGACTCCAGAAGGTCAAGGCTGTGATAAGCTGTAATCCTACCACTGCACTCTAGCCTGGACCACATAGTGACACCCGCAACTCAAAAACAAAACCAGAAACCTTATAAATTGTTTATTTCTGGAATTTTCCATTTAATATTTTGGACTGCCGTTAACCTCCAGTAACTGAAACCAGGGAAAGCAAAACTGGGAGAAAAGGGGGACTACTGTATTAAAGAATCATTTAGTCAAATATTTTCATTTTACAAATTAACTTTTAGAAGATAAAGACTTGCAACTGCTAAATGTTGAGTTAGTGGTAAAGCTGGGACTAGTGGTATCCAAACTAGTATTGCCATTGTGCACTCTGCTTTTTAGAGCCAAATAACAGGAGTGTACACTCCATCTTTTGTGTATTAAACCAAGTTTGAAAGTACTTCTTCCCCATGGCAGGGCAAACTCTGTCTGGCACCCTCCTACGTCTCTGCACATGGAGTAGGAGTTTTTACACGTACCGAGCCTTCCCACGACTACAAATGTATGAGCATTCTGGTTCCTCCACTCACATGCCTGGGTACAGCACTGTGAGAAAGCGCTGGTACACCTTGGGCCAATGGTAATCCGTGCAGCTCTCTGCTCGCAGCTCTCATCGCTCAAATGAGCTCCATCATAACAGCACTTCCGAATTCTGGGGTGTTTGAACTGGGACGCTGAGGAAATAATACGAATGTTAGCGAAGTACAGATTCAGTCTCAGGGCTGGACTTAGAGGCTCTGGCCCAACTTCCTTCCTGGTAACCCCTGCCTCACTCCATTTAGTTCCAAAGGTTGACCAGTTCCTGCTGGAACAGTTCCTAGAATGAAAGGTGGCCTATTCTGTTTTATAACTGCTGGAAAAGTCTTCCTGACATCTTCTAAATCAAAATCTAACTCCTATTACTGGTACCTGTTTTGCTACCCATGGGGTTAATCCTCTTATGCAGAAAAAGTCACATAATTGAGTGTTCCTCAAATATTTGAAGACAGTCATCATGATTGCCTGAGTCTTACCCTATCTCTGTGTTATGTACTGATTGTTGGTGTTCTCTCAAAATCCACATAATGAAATTTAAACCCCCAATGTGATGGTATTAGGAGATGGGACCTTTGGGAAGCAGTTCATAAAGGTGGAATCCTCGCTAATGGGAATAGTGCCCTTACATAAGGGCACTTCGTCCACCCTCCTTCTGTCATTTGAGAATAAAATGAGGAGTTGGCAGTCTGCAGCCTAAAAGAAGGTCCTCCCCAGAACGGGACCGTGCCTGCAACCTAATCTAGAATTTCTGGCTTTCAGACTGTATGAAATAAATTTCTACTGCTTATAAACAACCCGATCTATGGTACTTAGTTATAGCAGCCTGAACTAAGAACACTCCATTAAACATCCCTAAAGCTTTTTTATTTAGACCATGTGTTCTTATGATATGATTGGTCTCAATACCTTCATGCAGTCACTCTCTACCAGACATTCCCTTGGCCTAGGCAGTCAAGTTTTAGTGGGTGTGAAACCTGAGTGAGTAAATAGAAGAGTAAGAACATTTATTTTGTTTTTTCAAAAACAACTGAAGGGGATTTTAGAATTGATAATGTCCTTATCTGTCATTTGGAGATGAGGAAACACAGTTGTAGAATAGTCATGGTTGTCAAGAGGCAGAGCCAAGACTGGTCAAGAGGCAGTGTCATGAGGTGAGAAGGCTACAGGAGAGAAAGTCTGTTCCTCTCCCAGTCATTGGACTTAGCAAGACAGTTGTTTTCAGAATCTCACTTGGCCATGATCAAACGCTGTTTATAATTTCTACCTAGCCTGAGTCAGAGTGTGGCTTTGCCAAGAAGGAGCTCTCAAAAGAATCAAGTATTAAGTTGTATAAGTATTATAAGTTGCTATTTACTGAGTTCCTCCTGAGGTAAGTGCTTTGCCAGCATGATCTCATTTAATTCTCAAAGTTCTGCGAGGCTGACCTCATTTTGCCAAAGAAAAAAAGCGAGGCTTGAGGAGAATCAGTAATTTGGCTAAGGTCACATAACTACAAATAGTTAAGCCAAGACCCAAGCCCAGCCTTTGATTTTAAAAACATTGTTCTTTATGTGATGCTTTCTAAAGCTGCTGTTTTGGCAACTACTTGCTGTAATGGAGAGGGAGAGGGGTGCTTTATTATCATCATTGTTATTTTTTTTTTGAGTTGGAGTCTCACTCCGTTGCCCAGACTGGAGTGCAGTGGCCGCTTCCGGCAGCCTTGACCTGCTGGGCTCCGGCGATCCTTCAGCCTCAGCCTTCCAAGTAGCTGGAACTACAGGCGCACGCTACCACGCCCGGCTAGTTTTTGATTTATTGTAGAGATGAGGTCTTGCCAAGTTGCCCAGGCAGGTCTCGAACCCACAGGCTCAGGCAATTCACTCACCTTGGCCTCCCAAAGCACAGGATTACAGGCTGAGCCACTGAGCCCAGCCATCATCATTGTTATTAAAGCACATGATCTAACTCCTTGTCTTGTGTTTTACACTGGTTTACCTGAAATGTAAGTGATTTATAAAAATTGTTTTTTTCAGGTCCATCTTCAAAATAATCAGGATAGGTTCTAAATATCAATACACCAAACAAAAAAGGTAATGCCCAGTAGGGCATAGTAGTCAACAATGTTATAAGCTCTGTTATCAGTCTGATTCAGGTTTAACTTCTGCCTATGCTACTTACAGCCCTATGATGTTAAGCATGTTGTTTAATTTTTCTGTTCTTTCACATCCTCATAGGAAAAATGAAGATAAGAAGAGTACCTCCTTCAAGTATTTGGTGTTAGTATTCAATGAGAAAATCTAAGCATGACACTTCAACAATGGCAGGTAATAGTAAAGAGTCATTAACGTTAGCTACTATTATTATCCCAAAGTTCATCAGACCTAAGCTTTTGTGAGGATTTAATGAGAGCCATCCATTCAACTGCTGTACCAACTATTCTGATACAGAGTAAAATCTATGAGGCAATTAATAACTGAGGATTCTTTAATGATAAAGAATGGACATGAAGGGTAACTATGTCCTTTAGGTTAAGATCATGCTAAATGAATGTGGATTAGTGTACTCAGCTTGCTTTATCCCTTTGGAAAGTAAAGGCTGGAAGTATCCACAGATCTTTTCACTCGTTCTACATCAATTAGCTGGAATGAGAAAATTTGAAGCACCTAGATCGTCTATTTTCTTTTTCAATTCTCTTCTTGATCTGAGAATTTTCTCAGATGATCCATCTGTTAAAAAAATAGAGAGAGAGAGAAAGAGGGAGAGCATCCCTTAGAATAAATGCTTCCATCAAATTATCTAAGTATTCAAAGCATTTGCAGAATCATACTGAACATGAAGCACATTGATCAGGTATTATGTTATTTCCCACAACAATTCTGATCTATGCCATTAGTAAAGGCAT
This sequence comes from Carlito syrichta, assembly GCF_000164805.1. NCBI lineage: Eukaryota > Metazoa > Chordata > Mammalia > Primates > Tarsiidae > Carlito > Carlito syrichta. The sequence continues at coordinate 373,922 of NW_007026373.1, read as the reverse complement.
GTAGTTGATTAGAATGAGCATATTTCTTGGCAGCAATGTCATGTCTCAAGAAGCTCAAACATAATGTTTTAAAAGGAAAAATGCACACATTTCTAAGGTAATTTTTTCATCTTTTAAAAACATACTTCATGAGTGCTCCTTTCAGGCAAAAAACACAAAGATCAGTAAAATCCAGTCCCTATCCTTAAGGAATATCTCAAAATCTAAAGACATAAAATAATTCATCATTGATTTTATAACACCTTACTGAGTACAAGGGGACTATTATGGACTGAATTATATCATCCACCCAAATTTATATGTTGGAGTCTTAACCCCGATACCTCATAATGTGACTATATTGGAAGATACATTTTTAAAGAGATAATTAAATTTAAATGAGGTCATTTCGTGGGCTCCAACCCAATATAATGAGTATTCTTATGAGAAGATACTAGGATGCAGACACATACACAGGAAAAACCATGTGAAGACAGTGAGAAGGTAGCCATCTGAAGTGAAGGAGAGATGCCTCAACCCTGGAGCAACTTCATCTTGGAATTCTAGCCTCCAAAACTATGAGAAAACTCCTTTTGTTGCTTAAACCAAACAGTCTGTGGTACTTTGTTATGGCAGTCCTAGTAATACAAGAGAAGAGGTTAGTTCTCCAGGGCAGCTTGGGAGTTGGGGCTGGAGCAGAAGGTAAAGCTTGGGTTTTTATGGCAAATTAGAGAGGAAAAGGCACTTCATGAAGAGCTGTAATGGAAAAGGGGCCCCTCTCAGGCATCCCAAGGAAATGAATGAGATTTGAGCACAGGGTTTTTGAAGGAGGAAGAAGTGGAACAAGGAATGAAGCCAGCTGGGCACGAAAGAGAGAAAATCCTGTATCAGTTTAATCCCATCTGAAATAGACTCCATCCTATAGAGGTAACCAAAATCTGATGAAGGGTTTTATACAGAGTGCTGACAAGCTATGAGAACTGTGCTGTAAGAGTGAAGGAATGAAAAATGCTATTCCATGCAAATGGTAACCAAAAGATAGCAAGGGTGGCTATGGTTATATTAGACAAAATAGACTTTAAGTCAGAAACTATCATAGGAGACAAAGAAGAACATTATAAAATGATAAGAGAATTAGTCCCCCAGGAAAACATAACAGTACATAGATACATCCAACATCAGAATACCTAAATATACAAAGCAAACTTTGTTAGAACTGAAGGGAAAAGATAGCAATACAATAATTGTAGGAGCCTTCCATACCTACCTTCAATAATGAATAGAACATCCAGACAGAAGATCAATAAGGAGACTTGAACAACATTATAAACCTAACAGACATATGTAGAGCATTTCAACCAACAACAGCAGAATACACATTCATTTCAAATGCATACGGATTCTTCTTTAAGATGAGTCACATGTTAGGTCATAAAGTAAGTCTCAACAAATTTAAGATGGAAATCATACCACATATCTTTTTCTACCACAATGGAATATAACCAGAATTCATTAGCAGAAGAAAAACTGGAAGATTTACAAATATGTAAAAATTAAACAGCACAATCCTGAGCCTGGGGTGAAAGAAAAAAAATCAAAAAGGAAGTTAGAAAATACATAGAAACAAATTAAAATGAAAACAGAGCATACCAAAACTTATGGGATGCTGCAAAAGCAGTACTAGGAGGGAAGTTCATAGCAATAAATGCCTGCATTAAAAAAGAAAAAAAAAAAAAAGACCTCAAAGAAACAGTCTACATTTATACTGCAAGAAGCTAAAAAAAAGAAGAAGAAACCAAGCCCATATCTAGTAATAGGAAGGAAATAACAAAGATTAAAATAGAAATTTTAAAAATTTTTAAAAGAAAAAAATCAATGTAACTAAGAGCTGTTTTTTTGAAAAGATAAACAATATTGACAAGCCCTTAGCTAGACTAAGGAAAAAAGAGAAAATCCTCAAATATGTAAACTCAGAAATGAAAAAAAAACCAATAAAACTGGTGTCACAGAAATAAACAGGATCATAAAAGACTGCTATGAACAATTGCATGCCAACAAACTGGATAATCTAAAAAGAAATGAATAAATTCCTGAAGACAGACAACCTAATCTAAAAATTGACTGGAAGCTACCTCCATACCTTGAGTCCCTATGTAACGAACTGCAACTTAGCTTATACATAAGCAAACTGAAAATCTAACTCAGGAACACATTTTTGGTAACAGTTGACTGAATCTCAGTCAACCACAGGTTGCAACTGATTAGACTATGCCCATATAAGGCAAACGCTGAACTGCAACCAAGCAAGTTGTTTCTGTGTCTCACTTCCATTTTCTATTTGTAAATACTCCCTACCCATGTTGTGCAGTAGAGCTCTATGAACCTCTCTTGGTTCTGAGGGCTGCCTAATTCATGAATTGTTCTTTGCTCAAATAAATTTTGTAAGATTTAATTTGTCAACAGTTTTTTTTTTAGCACTACCAAGACTAAATCATGAAGAAATAGAAATTCTGAAATAGCCTATAACTGGTATGAAAATTAAATCAGTTATTTTAAAAAACAATCTTTCAACAAAGGAAAGCTCAGGACCAGATGTTTTCAGTGACAAGTTCTATTGAACATTAAAAAAAAAATCCTTCTCAAAATCTTCTAAGAAATTGAATAAGCCGGGCTCGGTGGCTCAGCCTGTAATCCCGCGCCTTTGGGAGGCTGAGGTGAGTGGATTACTGAGCCCGCGGGTTCGAGACCCGCCTGGGCAGCGAGACCTCATCTCTACAGTAAATCAAAAAAATCAGCCGGGCGTGGTAGCAAATGCCTGTAATTCCGGCTACTCGGAAGGCTGAGGCGGAAGGATCGCCGGAGCCAAGCAGGTCGAGACTGCGGTGGCTGGGAGCAGCCACTGCACTCCAGTCTGGGTGACAGAGTGAGACTCCAACTCAAAAAAAAAAAAAAAAAAAAGAAACTGAATAAAAGGAATGCTTTCGAATTCATGAGGCCAGAATTACCCAATACCAAGGCCAGACAAAGACCCCACAAGAAAAGAAAACTATAGGCCAGTATCCCTGATGAATATAGACACAAAATTCTCAACAAAACCTTAGCAAACCAAATTCACCACATTAAAAGGATCATATACCATGATCAAGTGGAATTTATCCTAGGATGTAAAGGAGTTTCAATGTATATAACCAGTCAATGTAATGCACTAGATTAAGAGAATGATGAATAAAATCATGTAATTATCTCAATAGATACAGAAAAAACATTGAACAAAACTCAACATTCTTTCATGACTAAAATCTCTCAATAAACTAGGAAAGTGTCTCAGCATAGTAAGGGTATTTATGAGAAGCTCGCAGCTAATATCATACTCAATGGTGAACAACTAAAAGCCTTTCCTCTAAGATTAGAAACAAAGCAAGAATGCTTACTCTTGCACTTTTCTTTAACAATGTACTGGAAGTATTAGCCAGAGCAATTAGGCAAGAAAAAGAAATAAAAGGCACCCAAATCAGAAAGGAAAAAGCAACACATAGTCTTACATATAGAAAAACTTAGACACCATTTAAAAAGACTGTTAGACTGAATAAATGGATTCTGTAAAGTAGTAGGATACAAAATAGCATACAAAAAATAGTTGTGTTTCTATGCCCTAGCAATGAAGTATCTATAAAAGAAATTAGAAAAATAATTTTATTTACAATAGCACCAAAAAGAATAAATACTTAGGAATAAACTTAAAGGCAAGAGACTTTTATGCTTAAAATTATAAAACACTGATGAAAGAAATTTAAAAAGACCTGAACAAGTGGAAATACATCCTATTTTCATGAATTAGAAGATTTAATGTTATTAAAATGCCCATGCTACTCAAAGTGATCTACAGATTCTGTGTAATCCCCATCAAAATCTCATTGGCATTTGTTTTTACAGAAATAGAAAAAACAATCCTACAATTCATATGGAACCACAAAAGACCATGAATAACCAAAGCAACCCTGATAAAGATGAACAAAGCTGGAGATATCATACTACCTGATTTCAAAATATATTAAAAAGATGCAATAATCAAAACAGTATAATACTGGAATAAAGATTGATAAATAGACCAATGAAACAGAATAGAGAGCCCAAAATAAATCCACACATGTACCATCAACTAATCTTTGACAAGAGTGCTAAGACTATATGGTGAAGAAAGGATAATCCTTTCAACAAATGGTGTTGGGAAAACTATCCACTTGCAAAAGAATGAAATTAGACTCATTTCATACCATACACAAAAATAAACTCAAAATATATTGAAGACTTAAGTGTAAGACCTGAAACTATAAAACTGTTAGAAGAAAACAGAAGAAAAGCTTCATGATGTTGGTCTTGGCAATTATTTCATGAATATAACACCAAAAGTCCAGACAACAAAACCAAAAATAAACAAGTGGGATTGCATCAGACTAAAAAGCTTCTGCTCAGCAAAGGAAACAATCAACAGAGTGAAAGGGCAACACACAGAATGTTAAAAAAATTCAAATAATATATCTGATTAAAGATTAATCTCCAAAATATATAAGGATGTCCTACAACTTAATAGGCAAAACACGAGTAACCTGATTAAAAACTAAGAACTTGAATAGACATTTCTCAAAAGAAGACATACAGAGGGCCAAACGCTATGTGAAAAAACATTCAACATCACTAATCATCTGAGAAATACAAATCAAAACCACGATGAGATATCACCTCACACTTGTCAGGATGGCTATTATTTAAAATAAGACAACAGGTGTTGGTGGAGATGTGGAGATATTGAAACCCTTGCACTTTGTTGATGGGAATGCAAAATAACGCAGACACTATGAAAAACAGTATGGAAATTCCCCCAAAAAATTAAAAATAGAGCTACCATATGATCTAGCAATATCATTTCTGGGTATTTACCCAAATGAATTGAAATAAGGATCTTGAAGAGATGATAGCATGCCCACGTTCATTGCAGTACTATTCACAATGGCCAAAATGTGAAAACAATCTAAATGTCCATTGACAGATGAATAGATAAATTAAATGTGGTATATACATACAATGAAATACTATCCAGTCTTAAAAAAAGAAGGAACTTCTGTAATATGCAACAGCATGGTTGAACCTTGAGGACAAAGTGAAATAAACAATATGTATATTTTAAAATAATATATTTTAAAAATAAAATAAGTCTGTCACAAAAATAGTATATGATACCACTTCTATGAGGGATCTAAAGTCAAATTTATACAGTCTAAGAGTAGAATGAAGGTTTCCAGGGGCTGAGAGGAGGGGGAAATTGGCAGCTGTTACTAATCAACGGGTGTAAAGTTTCAATTACGCAAGATGAATAAGTGCTAGAGATCTGCTATGCAACATTTACATACACTCAAAAATAATGTATTGTACTCTGAAACACTTGCTAAGAGGGTATGTCTCATGTCATGTAAGTGTTCTTACCACATTAAAATAAATTTTTTTAATTAACAAAAGAATTGTGGAAGCAGTGAGGATTTGAAGGCAAAATGAGTGCAGGGTCAGAAAAAGCAGTGTATTTTCATATCAGGAATACTCCAGTTACTTAATTCAAAACAGAATTAATTACCATTTTGTTGGGTATCATCTGTATTTGCATTGGTGAGGAGAGTGAGTCCTGCCAAGTAGAACACCTCAGCACTGTTCCTGCCACCACCAGCTCCAGAGCCCTGGTCACTTTTGTCTAAAGCTTGCAGTACCTATTCAAAAAGAAAACCATCCCCCCCACCAAAAACAGACTTGTTGTGAGAATATTAGTCACAAATCATTTGCTCATTAAATGATTAAAATCTAATTTTCCAGCTTTCCCAAGACTTTTTTCCTTTCCCTAGCATTTTCATCTTATGGGTTCCCAGATACACACTCAAGGCTAAACCTACAGGACATAGCTTTGATTTGAAATTTCTTAGAAAGTGACTTACCTTCTCCCTTCTTGAAGCTTTGTACATTGAATTAACTAATAACATATGCTTTGAATGAATGAATGAATGAGTAAATGAAATACTATCCCTCATTGTCCTTTTCCAACTCTAGATTCTAAGTTCTGACAGAGATGAAATCTTGTGTTTTATCTCTCTATCCAAGATAGAGTGGAGCACAAAAATTGTTACAAACGCTCTGTGAATTATTTTTGATAAGAGGATTGACTCATTAGAGTTTGTGACCATGGCCCATATGACCCATGAAAGTGATTATTGTGATTGGGTCTGGGAGAGGGAGATGTGGCTGGGGGAGGGGTAGGGAGAAGGAAATAGCTATTCATGATACTGTTAACTTTTCATGTGTAGCCATGTAGTTTCCCACACAATGCCCATTTTCTGCTTCCCTCTTCATCATTTCTCCGGTGGATTCAATACACTCAACTCACCAGACCCCCAGTATTTTTAGTTATATCCCTTCCCTGAAGTGGGCAAGTAATTTAATTTTACACATTAGCTTAAAAGGTTCCCTCTCTCAGAGTCAATAAAGTTATCGTTTACTCCAACTAACAACTTAGTAAACAAGATGATGCTATCAGTTACCAGAAGGAAGATGGTTTGGAACTGGGGGCCGGTTGACCCCGAATCATGTCATATACCAATAACCATTGCATTTACTCAACTCTTTCCATAGTGTTTTTGCTTCTTTCTTGAATGTCGTATGTAACACTGTCCATAGCTGTTAACGCTACCCACGATTCTGACTGAGTTTCCATAATAAGAGATATAGCTTCTCCTGGAGAATGTATATCTTTATTAGGTGACAGATGAATCTAAAATTTGTTGGAAAAAAGTATCTTAGTGTGAGATTAAATAGTTCATCAGGAGGAACTCAGACTGGGGTAGCGTTTGTATCTCACCTGGAGCTGGTTGCCACACTTTTTTTCAATATTTAGGAAGACCGAGTCAGATGCTAATTCTGTTGCCTGCTGTCCTGTGATGATGTAATAAACCAGGAGATGAGCTGTAGGAATCATGTGCTGAGTCACAGAAAGGTTCAAATGTTGGTAAGCTGAACCTGGGAGTTTCTTCTCTCTGCCAAAGTGTACAATTTTGCCCTTAGATGAAATCTGAAAATACATACCAATGAATAAGTATCAGAAGGGGCTAAAAGTTGTGTTAGTAATTGGAAAGACAATAAAGAGAAAGAGAATTAATGCCTTTTGACCATCTCCAATGTATCAGGCACATATACTTGAACATATTCAACCCTCGCAATAGCATGTTATGGTTTTATTGATTCTATTTAGTAGGTACAGAAACTGCAGCTCATAGGGTAGACTGGTACAAAGAAAGGATAGAGTATGAGTTTGAACCTTGATCTTGCTGACTCAAAGCCCAGGCTTTTTCCAATATATTATGCTACCATTTTTCATAATTTGTATTTTAAACAGCAATGAACAATGCCTGAAATCACTATATCTATTCTTGAACATAAGACTTGGATTCTTCCCTTGGTAAATCAGCATATTCTTAAGTAATGTTGGCAAGGCCCAGCAGTCTGTTGCTTGGTAATGCATTGACATGCCATGAAACATTGCAGAAGTCACTGACTAGTCTGGAGACTGAATGAATGCTCTGATCAAACTCTTGGAATCATGTCATGGAAAAAAACATCAATCTAGAGATCAGACGGCCTAGAACTAAATCCTAAACCTACCATCACTTGTGAAAGGCAGGTTATTCAACTTTTCCAACCTGGTCTATTGTTTGCTGAGCTCAAAGATGTGCTTGTGAGACTCTGTTGTGAGGATATTTGTGAATATACTTTATAAATCATAAAGTGCTATGTGAGTTCATTCATTCATTCATTCACTACATATCAATTGTGCCATTAAGAAATCATCTTAAGGATCACTTGGGTAACTAAAGAAAATGTTTCAAATAGGGAACTGTATACAAGTAAGATATTATTGAACTTACCAAATAATTGTAGTGTGTAATTGTGTCAACATATGGACTTCTAGGGGTAACAGTTATGCTCATATATTCTCCCACAAGCAAACTCTTATAATTTTCTGTCCAGCTAAGGGAAAGGAAACTTTGACTGTGTGATGAGTAGGCCACTGCCTGAAAGTCATATCTGGCCTGATATTCTTCTGGAAGGTCTGGGTCATCAGTTCTAACCTGAAAAAGATAATTTTTTAAAAATGTAAGACACTGACGCTTAACTTTGCATCAGTGATGATGATGATGACAGTGACAGTGAGGGTAACTGCTAACAACACTTTTCTAGCATTCACTTAATGCCAGGTCTGGTTCTAAGTGCGTGCTATGTATGAATGTATCCATACACCTTATAAATCTTTAGACTTCATAACACCTTAGGAAAAGGCAAATTAGCATCCTACTCCTATTCCAACACATCATGGTAAACTATTTACTGAGTAACTATAGAAAGGCTATTGATTTTTAAATAATAAAATTTACTCTGAAAATCTAGACTACTGTAGAAGAGTCCAGTGAAGTCAAAGGAGAGAAGAGACCCCAGACTTAAGGTTGCCTTTTTTTCTCAAATGACATGTCTACTTTTTACTTCTTCTACAAACTGGCAGGAACTAGGTAGGTAGGGAGAGGAAAAATGTGGGAAGGGATGTGGTAATCATTATTTTTTATAAAGTGGTAAGCCAGTAGCACCTTTTAAAAATTGATAAATAAAAATTCTGTATATTTATTATGTATACTTAATATGATGTTTTGATATAGGTATATATTGTAGAATGGCTAAATCAAGCTAATTGACATATCCAATACCCTATATACTTATTTTTTTGTGGTGAGAACACTTAAAATCTACTTTCTTAGCAAGTTTTAAGTATGCATTTTTATTAACTATAGTTATATGGTAATATTGTATAATTGTCCTGAACTTAATCTTCTATGTGAAATTTTTTTTCCTTTGACCAATATCTCCCCATCCAACACCACAGTTCTCAAGTCCCTGCTAACTGCCATTCTCCTCTCTGCTTCCATGAGTTTGGTTTTTTAAGCTTCTACATATTACTGAAATCATGTGGTATTTGTCTTTCTGTGTCTGGCTTATTTCACTTAACATAAGGTCCTCCAGGTTCATCCATGGTGACACAAATGACAAGATTTTCTTCTTTTCATGGTTGAGTAATATTCCACTGTGTATATGCATAACATTTTCTTTATTCGTTTGCCTATCGATGTACACATACTGATTTCATAGCTTGGTTATTGTGAATAATGCTGTAATGAACATGGGAGTGCAAATACACTTTTGAGATCCTGATTTCCTTTCCTTTGAATATATACTCAGTAGTGGGATTGGGGAATCATATGGTAGTTCTATTTTTAATTTTTTGATTGTACTAATTTACATTCCCACCAAAAGTGTGCAAGAGTTTCTTTTTCTTCACATCCTCACTAGCACTTGTTATCTTTCATCTTTTTTATGATAACAATCCTAAACTAGTGTGGGGTGATAACTCATTGTGGTTTTCATTTACATTTTCCTGATGATTAGTGATATTGAATAGTTAAAAATATAGTTTACTGATCATTTGTGTGTTAGAAGGCAAGCCAGAAATTATTGGTCCAAAAAAAGAGAACAAAGAAGAAAAATTAAAAGTAAGAGAAGGTGGAATGATAGAGGCCACAACAGATTGTTTAAAGAAAAAAATAATGGCCAACTGTGCCTAATGTCTTAGAGAAGGCAAGAAAGATAAGGACTGAAAATGTGAGAGCAGTAAGGGAATGTAGGCGAGTCTTCAGTGGAGTTTGCAGGTGAAGTCGGGTAGAGACAATAGTAGCTGGAAACGATGGACAAAAGTAGACTCTGCATTCTTGTATTCCACAGGCAGTTCTTGTTCTAAGTATTCCAAATTTAGATAGAATGTGTTTTAGCATAGGAAGAAAAATTATTTTCTACATACTAAATTGACAATTCATACTCTTTGTGGAATGCTCAGTACATTAAATTGTATTTACTGTGCCCCAAGGTCAAATGTTTCAGAGAAGTTCATTTATGCATAAAATTTCCCCATCTGTCCTGCACACTAGCTACCACACGGACTGAGGTAAAGCTAGAAAATATAAGAAATGAGAATTCTGCTCACGTGAAACTGCAGTTCTGTCACACCGGTGGGAACATTAACCACAAATGAAGCTATTCCATTACGATAATTTGTTGCACTTTTCATTAGATCCACGTCTGCTTTCTCCTGAGTTTTATCAGCTGTTTTTGCTTTCAAGGTTACTGCAATACCTCCTACAAAATGGTCAAAGACGTCCTTCACCTGCACCTTTTGGGCCAAATGTATTTCAATAGTTAATGCTATTTTACAACAAGAAAATCCTCACATCATTCTCTCCTTTGCTCCCAAGCACACACTCAGTAGGATCAACTCAGTAGTCAGATGTGGTTGTCTTAAGGTTGTTTTCTTCACTCTAGGTATATATGATATGAAGTACATTTAACTCAATTCCAAGTATAGTTACTGAATGTTTAATAAGAGCAGGGTACTGTGCAGATGTAAGTAGTTGAAAATAATGGACAAGAGAAAAAAAGCACATAAACCATAGGATGGGTGAAATTATTTTGAGACCTGGATCTAGACTCTTGTTTTCTATCACAGCCTTGGTGGTTGCCTTGCCCTGTTCCTCATTCCTCACCTTCCCCTCCCCCCTCCACCCCGCCAACCCCAGGTGTCTGCACTGGAGGTCACACAGGAGCAATATCACTCTAAAATCATTTTCATCTGTCTTTTCTCAGACTAAGTAACCTACCAGAAAGTGCAAAAAATGCAACCATATCCGATTTTCTAATCATCTAACCTTGATGGAATATGGAATGCCAGGCTTCAGGAAAAGAGGAGTAGCAACCAAATTCAGTGTGTAGGGAGAGAGGACGTATTTGACGTCAATTACTTTCTTTCCGGAGAATCCACCTAATGGAATAACATACATTGCTTTGAGAATTTGGCAAGTACAAAGTAATATGGTGATCTTTGTGGGTACCCACTCTGTTTCTAAGTGTCTCTTTTTTGGGGTAAGGACAAGCCACTCGTCCATTCTTTGTCTCGTTTTGCAAGCAATTATTAACCTACGTCTGAATGGTTGCTGTGGTTACTGTGGAAGAGCCTGGCCACTCTGTGAACCAGTAAAGCACAGTTTGTAGGAGATTGGTAAGATGCTCATCATGCATATGCTTTAGCTTTACAGTCAGATTATTTATCTCATTTTTTTTTCCTTCAAGTAACCAGAACAGAGCCTTATATCCTTAAGGTATTAATAGTCCTGTTAGAAGAGACACTTGTGAAACAGCTGGTTCTCATTTCCAAGACAACATTCAAACAAATACCAGGTAGTATGGTAAAAGTTAAGTGTTAAATATTTAATAATATGTAAGCAAACACATAATGACTCAATGATGCTTTCATAATGTGAGTAATTGTATCATGCAATTTATTTGTTGCAAGTAAAATTTCTGGTACTAGTATTATTTGTTCTTTTTAATAACATAAAAGGCTATCCCTTGTATGTGGGAATAGATATAGTCATCACTACAGAAAGATCTTTTTTGAGCAAATCTCTTGCATAGAGCTGGTGGACACTATTTTGGTAGACTGTATCTGGCAAGTGCACTTGCCAAACATTGTACTGGTAATATGTTTCAGGCATCTATCCAAGCTTTGGAATAAGAAAGAACTGTGAGAAGTGAATTTATGAATTAGCTTAGGAACTCACCTGTAATTTTTTCTACTTTCACAAAAATATTTAGGTACTTGTTGTTTAAATCTTCTAGATTTTTATATGACAGGTTTTCAATTGCCTTTGAAGTATTAAAATTGATTTGTGCGATTCCATCAACTAGCTGTTTTTCCAAAGAAAGAGAGGAAGAAGTCATATTAGAGAAGATCTTGGAGACAGAATAACAAATCCTGCTTTCAACATCCTGCAAAATCTTCACTTGGCAATGATATTGTAGTTACAGCTGATGGTAATGTAAATCATAAGCTCAATTCTGTGCGGCATATTTACAACCAACTAATATTTTGGTCATTTCTTTTAAGACCAAAGCCTCAGGCCATATGGCAGGATCATGAAGAAAGAACCCTTGGTGGGACTGAAAAATCTCTGATTCAAAATTATCTCATTCTATTCAGAATCTGAGGCTATAATTTAGGTGCCACTATCTACCTGATGCGACCTTATCTAAAACCCAGGATGTCATGTCCATAAAAGTTAAAAAATAAAAATAAAAATAAAAATAACTGCCTTTGAAGTAGGTTTTGAAAACGCAAGCCTCCAAACTGAAGACAAATAAAACTGTAATTTACCTGCTTTCATCAGCAAAAAAACCCTGAATCCCAAAGTATTATTGTTTGTTTTGCTTTATTTTTAGTTCTATGAACATTTGGGAGTGAAAGCCCATTTCTCATCTCCTTACTCTGGTTATTTGTTCTCAATTATCCACTTCTGTGAATGTAGCTTGATCTCTTTATACCTGTGTCCTTTGTGTTGCTTTGTGCATCTTTTCTTTTCTTCTGTCATTTAAATCTTTCCTTACTCCAAAAAAGACAGTCACTTCAGCCTCAGTTACATTCTTATTATGAGAATATCTGTCAAAAGAGCATATAATAACCCCCTTTAAAAAATAGTACCATTTTTTTTAGTGTTGTGGAGTACATGTGAGGATTTAAAGTAAATTGTGTACAGGTGAGATTTGGGCTTCTAGTGAGCCCTCTCTCCCCTAGTAGTAGACCTAGTACCCAATGTGTGGTTGTGTACCCCATCCCTCCTTCCTTTCTCCCTTCCTCTTTTAGCAGTGTTCATCATCTCCTGTTCCCACCTTTGTGTTCATAATTAACCCCCTTTTAAATAAATCAATAATAATGTATTAATTACTATGTTAAGTAATTAATTTAGATGCATATAAAATATAACCATGTAAAATGTTTTTTTTACCCTGGAAACAGTGCCCACATTCAATTCAGCTAAGGCAGGTATTTTTATTCCTATTGATAAGCAAGAAAATTGAGTTCCGGAGGTATGAAAAGAATTTTCCCAACTTTCCACAGTTTTTATACCATTTAGTGAATTCCCTGAGCTTAGGACCCAAATCTCTTTATAAGGAGTCACACTTCTGCCACAACTGTACCAGGGTATAGCAACAACAGGGACCACTCCCTATTATTTCTTTAACAAAGAAGGGTAACATCATGTTCAAGCCACATGTACTGGGGGCAAGTTATTTTCAGTTTAGCACCAATATTTGCCTTTTGAGTCAAAGAAAAACATATACGTTCCTTGTTTAAATATAAAACAGGCAAGCCAATGTCCCCATTAGAAAACAATTTCTCATAGCTCATCTGTCAAGTGGAATTTCTGAGCTAGTTCAACCAACTCTAAAACTGTTCTTGGTAATTAAGTTGTATGATCAATTCATATTAACTAGGTCACATATAAGAAATAAGTGAATGTTGTCATGTTTAGTACCTAAGCAGCATAGTTACCTGAATAATTGTCACAAAATTCAATTTTTGGTTTTCTATGAAATTGTAAAACAACAGCAAGACTAAAATAAGCAAATACACTTCAGGAAAATCTCCTTGAAGCCACTTCCCACAACTATAGCAGATGGTATTAATCACAGTATGTTTTACTTTGAGCCTCAAAATCTTTCTCAATATAGGGCTCCATGCAAGCACTACCGATCAGTCATATTTGACTCTTGAAATGAAACTTGTTTGCCCTTCAGGGGTTAGATGAGTCCGAAAATAAGAAATTTCTTACCTAGCTTTGATAGTAATCTTGAAGTCCTCAAAGTTTTTATGGCTAATGAAGTAATTTTCTGGTTCTACTAAAATAGAGAAGTGTGGTTTTGCCAAATATAAACCTAAGCCAAGAAATTGACACAGTTGAAATTATATTTCAAGCAAGAAACTTTTTGGTACAATGGTATCAGCAACATCAGTATCCTTCCCCTCATCATAATGAATACCCCTGGGAAGCCTCAAGATCTTCCAATCAGGAATCAATCTCATCTTTCTGTTCCAGCAGTCCTGTCCTGTAGTAAACCACCTGTGTCACTGTCAGAGTGTGAGATCTATAAGGACAAAGTCCTGATGTTGTTGATCTGTGTAAATATTCCCCCCATGCCTTTTATGTAGTGAGGGTTTGGTAAATATTTATTAAACTGGCAATGCCTTGCTTCTTTAACATCTCTCCATGGCTTTGAATCTCAAAATATGCAGTTCCTGTTGTTGTGAGGTTGTATTTCACTTTAACTACACTGCTCTGGTATATAGCACTTCTCTTCCATTCGGCACCCAAAATGCAAGCATAAATACCAGATTCTCATCTAGGACAGACATCTTCTAGTTATTATCTGTGGAAAATAACTTTCTCACAAAAATGAGAACATCTCTTTGAAACTATAATTCACAAGCAATCCTTTTTTGACTGCTTACAGCCCATTCAGGAAGTGATGCCAGGTCTCCCAGTCCTATGGAGCATGCACTGCTCTGCAGGCTGCTTAACCCAACAGCAAAAGACCACCTTTTGGAGGGAAGGAAGATCTGGCTCCAGGGCGACCAGGGCAGGTGGTGAGGGGCTGGCTGCAGAGAGGCAAGGCCACTGTCTGACTGCTTTTCTCTGTGTCAGAGAAAGTTGCCCTCCAGGTTACATTGAAAAAGATGGAGCAAGAACTTTGTAACTGCAAACAGCATCTAAGAAACTTAATCAGCAACTTCAAAGTTGAGTTTTATTGCTTCAATTGGTATTTTGTTGCTGTTGTTTTAGCATGTTAAATGTCTCACATTTTTAAATGTGTTTGTTCTTCTCTTCTAATTATGCCTACCTCTCTGGCTCTTCATTATCCTGGTGGGCAGAAAACATGGTTTAAATCACTTAACAAATTTACATGAAAGCAAACAAATTAACATTCTAATAAGCTCATATGAAAAATAAACAAAAGGAGCTATTTATAAGTTAATAATCTGAATAATTAATATAAGTACTTCCAAAATAACTATGCTATGTTTTCTTCCAAATATTGAAAATTTCCAAACACGTTATTGATTTTTAGGGCTGATGGGAACGAGTACTGGGCTTGGGGTTCAAAGGTAGTGTTCTGTTTCTCAGTCTAGACAAAGTGGTTGCCTAGAACCTGGACAAGAGGATCAGACTAGACTGTCTCTAATAGTGTCAGAGAACCATGGTTCTTGCAAGGACAATATGTAATCTTACCCTCTCATTGGATTTAATCCTCTGTAGAACTATGATGAGGAAAACAAGGCCCAGAGTTTAATGAATTGAGGTAAGCCAGACAGAACAAATTTTTTTTTTTTTTTAGTTGGAGTCTCACTCTGTCACCCAGACTGGAGTGCAGTGGCCACTCCCGGCCACCGCAGCCTCAACCTGCTGGGCTCCAGTGATCCTTCCACCTCAGCCTTCCAAGTAGCTGGAACTACAGGCACGGGCTACCACGCCCGGCTAATTTTTTTGATTTATTGTAGAGATGAGGTCTCGCCAAGTTGCCCAGCCGGGTCTCGAACCCGCAGGCTCAGGCAACTCACTCACCTTGGCCTCCCAAAGTGTGGGATTACAGATTGAGCCACCGAGCCCAGCCTGAGAACAAATTTTAAAAACACACATTGGAAATCTCAGTAATTTATGATAAATTACCAGGGTTTTTAATCTCAAAATATGCAGTTCCTGTTGTTGTGAAGTCTTCTTTATATTTAGCTTTAATTGTCCACAAACCATATCTGTGAAAGAAATACATTTAAAATTTTAGGTAACATCAAATAATATATCTTTAATTCACTCAGTGATTGTAGCTAATATTTGAAGGAACATTTACCTAGTGTAGACCAAGAACTGTTGTAAGCACTTTACATGTTTTAACTCATTCAATCCTCACAAAAATACTATAGAATAGGTTATATTATTATGCCTATTTTATCATCAGAAAACTGAGGCTCACAGAGGTCAAGTTACTTACCCAGATACACAGTTAGTCATTGGTGAAAAGTTACTTACCCAGATACACAGCTAGTCACTGGTGAGCTGGGACTCAAACTTGGTCATTCTGACTCCAAAGTCTTTTGCTACCCTGACATAGCTTCAGACTTATGTGCAAGCTAACTAATATACTATATTTGAAAGATGCTTTAGAATTATAAACAAAAATATGCATTTTAAGATACATTCATTTTCATATTACTGACCCTTTTTCTAATATACAATAGTATATATTTAGCTAGAGAACATTTTTTAATTTAAAGCATTGATTATTCAGTCGATAAACCAATCTTCAAGTATAATCATACTTATATTAATAGATATAATACTGTATACTATATAGTTTGCCAGAAAATCAGGACTACATATCAAAGACTAGTTGATCCAGTTAAATTTATCTATGTGACACAAATTTATAGTTTTGCAAACTTTACAACTCAAGGCTAGTGTGAAATTATTTTTGGAGGGGCAGTATAGGAACAGCAAAGAGCAAGGATGAGCCTTGCCCTCAGAGGTCTGGGTTCCCACTTCAACCCCACCATTTAACAGTTGTGTGACCTTGAACAGGCCTACAAATTTCTATGAACCTTAGTTTATTTATCTTGAAAATGAGAATAATAAAGAAGGGTGCTTGGCACAGAGGAGGTGATCCATAAGTGTCATTTCCCTTACTTTTTTGAAATGTTACATTTTCAAGGCACTTTGCACTATAAAGTCCCAAATCATTTCTCGGTCATTTGGGTAAGATCAAGTGTAGTATTTGTTCTTATCAGTTTAAGAGTCCCAAATCATTGAAGACCAAAGGGAGGCCCAAACTTTACCTGTACAATGACCACTTGTATGCCTAATCCTGTACCCTACCTCTTTAAAATAAGATTTAAAAATTAATTTTAAAAAGTCCCAAATCATATTACAAACTATCTTCCAAGTTTTAGGAATATGAACTAAAATGTGAGAGAACAGTTCACAATGTCTAAGGAATAGTAAACATATGCTAGAAGACATCTTCTATTTGTGTTTTGGTTTTTTTTTTTTTCCCTGTTGTGCTCTCAGCATTCAGTATCTGTATTCCCAGAGTGTCTACTATCTGAATTTTGCTGTGGAAGGTGCTTGCTGAATTGAATAAAGCAAATTAGTTTGGTGCTTACAGCTGGTAGTATTATATCAGATCCCTTGCCTCAAAGGAAGCATCCAAGCAGGTGCCACCATCCCTTAGGTTGGGACATTCAGTAAGCCTGATAAGAATAGCCAAAATCAAAATTTCTTTACAGTAGTGCCTTTCAGTTACATGTAAATAGCTCCACTGGACTATTCAATAAACCCAGGTGACTCTACTGCTTTTAAGAGAAAAATTTTACCAACAAATGATTTAAAATACTTAGGGTTAGATGGGATCTTGAAGTCAGGGAAAGTGATAATTCCAGTATAATTTTTTTCCCCTGCTACAGCAATTTCTGACCCTTCTGGATCCTTTAAGTGGAAAGAAAAGAAAAAACACAAGTTTTATGTTTTTTAACAACCTATAAATACAAATGCCACATGTAAACATAATATGTGATTGAGAGTTCTTAGAGAAATTTTCCCCAATATGTTCTAAAAAACTTGGCTGAAACTAAGCACATTCAATGTTGGTCTAGCATTGAGGTAATGACACACTGGTCAGGTTTATTAACAAAGATTACTTTCTAAGTAAGGCACAAAATAGAACAGTAAATATTTAAGATAATATTAAATAAACTTCCAGTACATCTTTTCCCCATCTCCCTTCATCCTGAGCAGGATTTCTAGAATAATCTTCCACAAACATCATTTTCATAATGTCACTGCCATGTTCAAAAGCCTCCCTTGGTTCCCTGTTGTCTTTGAAATCACACCTGAACATATCTGGACATGCCACAGCAATCACATCTGACCTGTTCAATGTCTTCTCTTGACAGGGAACTCAAACAAGGGAATGGTGGGATCTCTGAGGTCAGACATTTGCCTTTGCAATGGGGTCACTTGAACCTATCTGTCCCACCATGACTCCTCAAATGTAAAATAATTCAGCAAACCTATCGTTATTCCCAGTTAAAGTGTTTCTAGGCCAGTCTTCTGGGGCCAAGTAACTGTTATAGTCATCTTCATGTCTTGCTTCTTCCTGCCTCCAGACATATACTCTGATTGTTACCTGAAACATCACCCAGCTTCTCTATCAAACCCTCTCCATGATTTCCTTTAAGCCACATCTCAGGACCTGCCCTTGCCCTTAGTAATTCTCTCCAGCGAGGGGGCACGTCATCTCCAGCTTTGACTTCCCTTCAGGCTGGCCTGCTATTGGTCCTACAATTATCTCTTAATTGGTTTGCTGTATTATATATGCTTATCTGGCCTTCTGAACTCAAATGCTTGTGGGGGGACACACCCCATAGTCCTCCAAATAAATAGAGGGAGCCTAAGTCCTAAGGCTCTGGAGACAGACAGACTTGGGTTTGAATCCTTATTCAACAAATTATTATCAGTATGATCTCAATGGTTATTTTATTTCTCTAGCCCACAACTTTTTCATCTATAAATTGGGGAAAATAATTGCACTGATCTTATAAAGTTGTCATGATGATATAATGCATGCCAGGTATTTCTCATATTTTATGCTTCTGCAACCTTCACTATATCTGCTCATATGTCACAGATAGCAAGAGGATGCAAACTGATTGACCCACTTAAGAGATGGGACCGCCAAGAGGTATATCAAAGTATAATGGAGCTATCAAAGAATACGGTATTACAACTAACATTTAATTTACACAGAAAAATTGTCAATTAGGATTAAAAAAAGCATACAATTATTATAGTAGATACTGAATAAATGCTTGCTGCTATTTGGTAATGAATAAGTTAATAACACATGTAACTAGTTTTATAATAGTAAAAATTATTTATTCATATAATGAAAATGCCAGAGCTAATTTTGATTTAAACTAATGGTATACTCACTATAAAAGTTATGGTAACTTCTCTTTGGGATGGCTTTAGGTCTTCATCCAATGAATAAACTCTAACTTTAACTGTAAAAAAAATTGTTGTCAGAAACTTTATCCAACTCTAAATGATATGACAATATTATTAATAACTCTATAACATAAGGACAATAAAATTTAAAATAAAGAATGCCCAAAACATAAAATCCAAGCTTAAGATAAAAGAATTAGGATGCTGGACTTTAACTTTATATTAAAGTGGGAGAAAAATTCTCTTTACAAAAATTTTCTGGGAGGGAGAGGCATACCTCATTAACAAGGGTACCTGCATAATGAACATTTATATACCTAACATGAATTGTATCCCACATCTTTAAAATTTAAAAAAAATTAAAATTTTCTGAATGGGTCTTTTAAATATGTCTTTTATACATTTAAAATATGAGTCAGTTTATTAAGAAGTATTTTTATTTAACCTTTTGTATTTTTAAACCACTGATAGATAAGAAACACTAAGATAAGTTGGATAAGAAAGGCTCACTGAAACCGGACTTGGTGGCTCAGCCTGTAATCCCATGCTTTGGGAGGCTGAGGTGAGGATTGCCTGAGCCCGGGTGTTCGAGACCCGCCTGGGCAACTTGGCGAGACCTCATCTCTACAATAAATAAAAAACTAGCTGGGTGTGGTGGCGCACGCCTGTAGTTCCAGCTACTTAGAAGGCTGAGGCGGAAGGATGGCCGGAGCCCAGCAGGTCGAGGCTGCGGTGGCCGGGAACGGCTACTGCACTCCAGCCTGGGCGACAGAGTGAGACTCCAACTCCTAATGGTACAATAGAGTAGAGGAGGAAGAACTCAAGCAGTAAATTGGGTCAACAGAACTCAATCAGTGAAGCACTCCGTAACTCAAAGAAAGATGGAGGTAAGAATTTGTGTGCCTCAAGGTATGATTAAATACTTGAGCACCTAAAAATGTGAGAGCCTCCAGGCACAATGCCTCTCCTTAGATACATGGTCATCCTCTAATCAGGTGTCCAAAAGACAGTTTGATCTTATCTAAGGTCAGGTTCGTGTGTACTGGCAGGGACCTTGTCTGTTGCTAAAATTATGGAAGTGTTCTCCATCTTATCTCACATAATCAGCATTATTACTATCAGTGACATATCTTCAGTGGCCATCCATAAAGTGCTGCTGCCTTCAGTATAGCTCCATTAGCTCAGCCTTCCTTACCTCTCTTGAGATAATATGAAAGAAGAAATTTACTGCAGGAAGACAAACCTTCTCCAACTGAAACATTAAGGAGGCAGATATTGCTAGGTAGATCTGGCAATGTAGTTCACAATTTTCAATGTTAATATAAAATTGAAATATTATTTGTAAAAAGAGATTATATTGAGAATGAAAAGAAAGATTTTTTTCCAATTAAAATGCAACCTTTATATTAACTTTATGTCACTTCAGGTTTTTTTTTTTAGTTGAAAGGGGTATTGGCATCATTCTTAAAAATGTCTTTCTTCATTCCAGATTTTTAAAAAATAACTTTTATTTGTTTATTCTTTGTTTTTATAATTTTTAATTTAATGTTTAGCTCAGCACCTCTTTATTTTTGCATATGGTATAAAGTTGGATATTATCTTCATTTTTTTCCCAAAAAAGAAGCCAGTTGTCCCTAAAACATTCATTAGATCATTTCAATTTTCCCCCATGGATTAAAATTTCCTCTTTATTATACCTGGCTGACTCAAACTGTAAGCAGGTCTATTTGTCTGAATGAAAAGAAATCCATTGTCATAGCGTAGTGGAATTGTTGTTGCTTTTGAAAAATGGACAGACACAACTTCTAAATATATGTGTGAAACTTCATTCATCCCTCCAGATAAGTCTTTTGGCTGTATCTGTTTTTTAAAAAGTTAATGAAGGAATTATTATAATTATATAATCATCCTAAAATAATAAAAACATTGCATTTTAGGTATCTTTACTAATAATTTGAATAATTGTTTATGTTTAACAAACATAAAAATTAGTAAAATGAAACAGTACATTAATTTTTCTCCAAGAGTACCTCTGGATTTTAGTTTCTTATAAAATTTAGTTTGAAACAATTACTTTTTTTTAAAAAATTGATCCAGATTTAATGTCCATTAAAAATAACAATCACTGAAAAAAATTCAACTTTTAATACACAAAATAACCAAAAGTCATTAAGGGAGTATCAAAACCTATAAAAAGCTTATCAGCAATGGAGATGTGGGAGAATGAAAGGAGGGACTCAAACGTCAGGTAGCGAGTGAACTAAATGACTTCTCACATGGTAGTATAAATGAACAAAGTTTTTCTTATATTTATATTTGGACTTAAACTGAAAGTCTAAATCTTTTTTTAAACTAATTTTTCAATGTCTATTGGTCATTGTATAATTAGTATATATTGCATTGGGTCAGTATATGTTATAATAGGATATGAGAACGCCTCTAATTTTCCTTAAACCTTGTTCACAAATTTGTTTGAAAGAAAATTTGTTTGATTAAAGTCTAAAAGGAAAGTATGACAGATACATATTTTAGGGAAAAAAACAAAACGTCTATGATAAATACATATTTTAGGGAAAAAATTGTGTTAAGAAAATCAAGAAATTAGAATACTGTAGTACATAGTGTAAAAAGACAAATGTTAAAAATGTTTTCCATTTGATTCCTTGAACTTTTTATAAAAAAACCAAATTTGTGTGTATTTGTATATATATTGGTTTACATACATATATGTGTATATATATCCTAATATTATATAAAGTTTAAGTATCTAACTTAACTCTTCCTAGTAGTCATCATATAATGTTGAAACTAAATTGCTGATTGATTTAGTTTTCAACTCATACCACAGAACCTTTTCACCTTAATAACCTTTATGGGCTTCTTTCAGACTTTTACATTTCCTTACATTGTTCCCAAATCAAAAACAGGTTCTCCATTTAACATTTCCCATAACTAATATATATAAATAGGTGGCACGTATCTCACATCAACTAGTGAACTCGCTTAATAGCATGATATATCACATTTTCATCCACATATGTAAATGGATCAATGTACCATCTATGTGCATATTTTAACAAATAAACATCTGACATATAAAAGAAAATATGAGATATATACCTACAGTTACATTTGCAGAGTTTTGGAATTCATTTTCTGGAGATAAACTAACTTGACCAATAGAATATGTCTGACTTTTATCAGGATAACTTTTAACAGTAATAGTCACAGCAAATGATTCTGTGTATCCATAAACTTGAATTACTATATTTTCAGAGGCTCCGATACAGAATACTTTTGGTGCTGAGATAACATACCTGTTGAAACAGTGAAATTATAGAGTCAATCTTTTAATAAAAGATAATTCTTAAATATTTTTACTCTGGAAAAATTATCAATGTTTCTTAAAACTAACCATATACTTTTATTTCTCAAAATTTTGTTATATAGGTAAAGCCAGAATGGTTTCCAGAAAGTATCCTGAGAATGAGATTTCAAGGAGGCGAAGAGAATTGATCTTGATCAGTTGCAGCCAGGGGAATGTTTAATTGAGTCCCCTATAAGTGCAAATAAGAATCACACTTCTGTCTTTTGAAGAATCCATTAAAAAAACAAAACAAAAAACCCGGGGGAACAGGAGTAACAGCCTTGGCAAAAAACACAGTATTAGAATACAAGTCATGCATAGCTCACAAAGTACTTGCATTAAAAAAAAAAAAATAGTGTAGTAGTATTGGATGATAAAGAAAAGAGGAAATTCACTTACAGTCCTCAGAAGTAGAATGTTAATTAAATGTGGCATTGACTAAATTATGCTTTCTTTCAAAAGACAACCAAGACACATTTCAAATGAAAATGGCATTCTTCACTTACGTTTGCTCATGTCCCCAACTTCTTCCCAAGTATACAAAAATACAGACTATTCTTAAAATGTCCATGGCTGGAAGAGCATTAGATCATTGACACAACCTTTCTTGAAAATCCCCTCCTTTTTGTGAACTCAGCTTGAAGAATTTGGTTAAAATAGTCCTCAGGTTAATTATTAATGTCAGGTAGTGGGGTCACTGAGAAGGAAACCTAAGAATTTAAATGATAATCTTTTAAAGTCCACAGGTAATTCTGGAATTCAAATCAGAGAAATTTGTCCTTGACAAGTAAAGTGGAAAAGACACACAAATGGGAGTCTCTAGGAAAATGTTTCAAAGTTAGACACAGACACAAAATATTTGGAAGCTGCTCTGATCTTGCACATTTTCTAGGTGTAGTAGATGAAGTTGATACCCTGAACAGATCAGCTTTACTTGGGCTGGTATACCCATCTCACAGATGCTATGAGTGTTGATTGCTAAAGTTTTCTGACTGCACCTTTGTCCTCAGAATGGAAGATAGCTTACCCAGAAATGCCTTGGAAGCTACCTCCTCTTTCCCAGGATTGGTCCACAATCAATAGCTGACTGATTCTGAGGGTACAATAGGCTGGCTCCCTTGTCTCATTAGCATTCCAGAGCCCCACTGGGACTACATTTTTGCTTAGCTTCTTCTCCTACCCTGTTGTGCTTTCCACACTACTTATGGGTTTCTCTTGAGAGCAGTCTCTCAATAAACCACTTGCAAGAGAGTGTCTCCCTATCTCAGGCTCTGCTTGCAGGGAACCACTCTAAATTTAAGAAACACTAGGGGAGACTATCATCCTGAACTCTATCTGGAGATGGCTCTGAGGCTGCCCTGGAATGGGTCTAGTTTGAATTGGGGCCCATGAGGCCTGCGCTGATCCTCCTTAAGCAAATCTGAAATTCCAAGGTAATATCCCAAATGCTGATGTGTTCCCAGGAATTCTAGGACTAGAAATGAGTCACCAAAAATCGGGACATAGACAAGGAAGCTATGAAGTTATTGTTGTCTTAGGCTTCTTCTAGCCTGCACTCAATCACATTCATGGACCCATACTGAACTACAAGTCTCTAGGTATAATTGCCCTTTCACTTGTCTGGTTTCCCCTGTAAACTATAAGTTCCACGACAACAGATACTGGGTCTGACATATACATTAGGGACACACCTCACCACTTATCACAGTGCCTAAAAGATACTTAGATCCTCAAATAATTGCTTCCATATGAAAGAATAAAAGAATAAATGTTTAGGTGGGCCAGGGGAGATGATGTTAGAAGGTAGGCTGAGGACAGATTATGTATGGCTTTGAATACCATGCTAAGGAGTCTGGATTTTATTTAGAATGAAATGAAAACTAGGAAGGACATTTTAACCTTGCTGCTCTGATCCTGAGGGTGTTACCATCTCTTTAGAGACTAACTAATGTACATTTTCATTGAAAGAACAGACAGGTAATACATGCTATGCAAAGTAAATTGTTCTCCAAGGTAAATTCAAACAGAAATGGATAAAAATCTGGGATGTCAAACATTCACTCACAGCAGTAACTTTTAAAAATAATCTACTATGAAAGTAAGAGATTTTTATAGTGTGTTAAGTAGCAGTCTCATAACTGCAAAGCTAGAGTAATGGAATTGTATGAGTAGTGAATGACCATTCTCATGGAAATGATGTCGCTGACAACATTTATGTAAGTCCTTTGAACTGGGGCCAGTAGGCTAATAGCCACTGTCTGAGTTCTGAACCACATCAAACAGAATACTGCAAGCACAATGATAGGAAAGTTACTCATAGACACTGAGAGGGATGATTAATGTAAAAGGATCTACAGCTGGTATAACTGATAAATCTAGCATCAATCCAATCCAGAACATTTTTAGACCAACAGTGACAAAAAACATTTTCATTTCTGATGAGAGTGATTGGAGCTGTGCTTTAATTTTGAGCCAATTGTTTCAGTAATTGAAACCATCTGAAATTTTTAAAAAATACTTTATTTCAAGGCCATATTAACATTGTGTCAGTCAGCTCACACAGGTTTCCAAATTTTGACCACAAAATGACAATTTCTGTTTCTTATTTTATACTTAGTTCTGTGCATGGGATCACATTGTCACCAAGCAGGAATAAACAGAGTGACAAAGATTTAGAGCCAAAAAAAAAAAAAAAAGTTTCTGGTCAGATTTCACACTATTATCAGTATTTGTATAACTTAGGCCACAAACATTTGGTAGTTTCAATACAGAAACTTTTAGAGTTTTTACTCCCACTTTGTGACAAATAGAAGGAAAAAAATAGTACAGGTAGGGTTATCTCAATGTTTCTTAACCTCAGCACTATTGACATTTGGGGTTCAATGATTCTTTGTTATGAGCGGCTGCCCTGTGCCTTATAAGCTACCTAGCAGCATGCCTGGCTGCTAGGTGTCACCCACTAGATGTCAGTGAAACCTTCCCAGTCATGACCACAAAATGTCCTCAACATTGTCAAATGTCCCTTGGTGGGATCAGGGCAAAACGGTCCTTGGTTGAAAATTACTGGGTTGCTGTATGGTTGGTTTAGCACTTAAAGAAAAAATCAGGAAAATACTTACCTGTTCTGTATTCTGATAGAGAATTCAGTAGACTCTTCACTTGAGCTATTGGCTATTTTCAGTTACCATGGAAAACTATAATTCCCTGTTTTCTTCACAAGGAAGAAAGTTATCACTTTGGATACCATTTCTCTAATGACAACTTCCAACATTATCTCTCCAGTGAAACCTCTCCCCTTGGATGGTGGATGACCCAGAGTTCAGGCCTCAGACCTTTTTTCTATATACATTCACTCACTAGGCTATTTCATCAACCCATGTGTATTTGAATACCAATTATATACACCAACACACCTACATTTAATTCCCTGGACATTGCTCCTAAACTTCAAAATTGTATATCTAACTGCCTTACTCAAAATCTTCACTTGTATATCCGATTAGCATATTTAACTTAGTGTGTCCAAAACTGAAAGATTTCCCCTCCCAAACTGAAGAAGGCATTCAACCAGACATCTGAGAAAGCACCTGGCCAGACATCTGAAGGAGGCCTCTAACCTTCAGAGACAAGGACCAAAACATTCATGAAAAAAAATAAAAGCCAAAAACTTGGAAGAAATAGAGGCTATACTTCCCCTCTACCAAAAACCCCCTACACTTCATTAATATACTCATAAAGACAAAGGAAGAGATTATATCACGAAGTAAGAATAGGATACAATAAAAAAGGAACATCAGAGAACAAAATGAGTCCTTGGATATTAAAAAATGACAGCATAAATTAAAAATTTTGAAAGAAAAAGTTGAGTAAATCTTCAAAGTAAAGCAAAAGAAAAATAGTTAAAAGACAAAAGGACAAGATGATTAGAGGTCCAGGCCAGGAGTTCCAGAAGCTGAATTATGAGTATTCTAGAAAACAGAAGAGAGAAGACAAGAGGGAGCTATTATCAATGAAATAATTGAGAAAAATTTGCAGAACAGAAATTACATGAGTTGTCAGACTGAAAGAATCTTCCACATGCCAAGTAGAAACATGAAAATATATTTACACCAAGGCACATCATTAGGAACTTTTGAGACATTGAGAACAAAAAATAGATTCTACTAGCTTCCAGAGAGAGAGAGGAGAGAGGGAGGGAAGGAGGGAGAGAGAGAGAGAGAGAGAGAGAGAGAGAGAGAATAAAGGATTAGGAGTTAAAAGATTAGACATTAGAATTAGAATGGAGAATGATCTGGGCTTTTCAGCAGTCACATGAGAATCAGGAAGACAATGAAGTAATATCTTCAAAGTTTTAAAGGCAAAAACATTTCTTTTTTCTTTGATTTAGATTCCTTCCTCCCCCCTTTCTTTCTCTCCCTCCCTCCATCCTCCCTGCCTCCTCCTTCCTTCCTTCCTTTCCCTCCCTCCCTCCCTCCTTTCTTTATTTCTCTCTCTTTCTTTCTTTCTCTAGTTTCCCTCTTTTGCCTGAGCTGGAATGCAGTGATATCATCATAGCTTATTGCAGCCTCAAACTCCTAGACCCAAATGATCCTCCTGCCTCTCAGTCTTACTTACGAACAGCAAGGAACACAAGCATGCACCACCACACATGGCTAATCCTTTGTTTTTGTTTTTGTACAGATGGGAGTCTTGTCATGCTTTCCAGGCTAGTCTTGAATTCCTGGCCTCAAGTAATCCTCCTGCTTCAGCCTCCCAATGCACTGGGACCACAGGCCTGGCCTACAGAAGAAGTTTAAACCACAGTTGATGAATAACTAACCATTAGTGAAAGGGAATAGTGCAGTGAATAGTTAATTAAGCAGGTCTTGGATACCCAAATGCTGCACATTAAAAGTCTGGCCCTGCCGGGCTCGGTGGCTCAGCCTGTAATCCCGCACCTTTGGGAGGCTGAGGTGAGTGAATTGCCTGAGCCTGCAGGTTCGAAATCCACCTGGGCAGCGAGACTTCATCTCTACAGTAAATCAAAAAATCAGCCGGGCGTGGTAGTGCATGCCTGTAATTTCGGCTACTTGGAAGGCTGAGGCGGAAAGATCGCCGGAGCCCAGCAGGTCGAGGCTGTGGTGGCCAGGAGCGGCCATTGCCCTCCAGTCTGGGCGACAGAGTGAGACTCCAACTCAAAAAAACAAAACAACACAAAAGTCTGGCCCTTATGCGACTTCTGGTTGTTAACCCAAGAATGCTCTTGGAATGCCCTGCCTGTTAAGAGAGGGAAAAATTTTCTAACGTAGAATCTATATTCAACTACACTATCCATAATTATATTAAAGACATTTCATAAATTAAAAGTAAAAAACATTTTACCTCCTATACGCCCAAAACAGGAGGCCCAATCTAGAAGACAGTTAAAGTCATTCCCCAAAAGAATAGTGAAGGCCAAGTCCAGCATGGTGACTGTGTACAAGATGTATAGGGAAACCCCAAACCCAACACTTGAAGCAGTTGAGGATCAAATGACAGATATGTCAAGAACCTATAGCACCCACATCCTTGCTGCTCTTATACCATCTTTTAAACTTGAAGTCAGAATGCCTGAGTGAGCCTGACCCCCAGATTGTTGTTTGCAGGGGTTTGTTGCAATTATGTTCTGATTAAGTTACTTTTCATAATTTCCAGTCTACACTGCTCCCTAACAGCCGCCCAAATGCAGTGATTCTTTTTTTTTTTTTGAGTTGGAGTCTTGCTCTGTCGCCCAGACTGGAGTGCAGTGGCCGCTCCCGGCCACCGCAGACTTGACCTGCTGGGCTCCAGCGATCCTTCCGCCTCAGCCTTCCAAGTAGCTGGAACTACAGGTGCGCACTACCACGCCCGACTAATTTTTTTATTTATTGTAGAGATGAGGTCTCGCCAAGTTGCCCGGGCGAGTCTCGAACCTGTGGGCTCAGGCAATCCACTCACCTCAGCCTTCCAAATGCGCAGGATTACAGGCTGAGCCACCAAGCCCGGCGTGATTCTATACTTATCATAATTCACTACATCACCAGATATACAGACATCCTCAGATGGGGCTCTTGTAAATTCTTAGGAAGATGAAACTAGGTTTGGGCCCAGAAACTACTGTAAGGATCCTTCATCTAATGATGGCAATCTTGACTTTTCCTTAAGTAGTGAGGTTTGGCTTCCTACTCAGTTGTGTAAAACTAAACATTATATTAATTAAAAGATAAATATATATATGATAAAACTATAAAGAAAAACAAGGATTATTCATGTAAAAAATCAGAATCTGGGTTACCTTTGGGGGTAGGTGGTAAATAATAAAGGGAATATTAGAGAACACATAGACACTGGTTTCTATTTCTTAACCCAGATGGTGGTTGTACAAGTATTGGTTATATTGTTACTTTTTTTAGGCTATTCTTATACATTTTATAACCAAGTTTGCATGTGTAATAAATTTAACAATAAATATAAATAAATGCCATACAAAAAGGATTCAATGATGCATTTTGAGAGTGATGAGAACTTTTGACTGAACAATCAAATTTAAATGGGAAGATAGGAGGTGATGTCAGCAAGATGGCTTACTAGAAGTTCCTCAAAAAGGACTCGCCACAAAAAGACCCAAAACAACAACTAAACAACTGCATTTCCAGCACGGTAACTGAAGGAGAACACCAGAGTACAAGGGGCACCAGAGATCCTGTGGAGCACAGAAACCCAAGATGGTAGCACAGAGAAGGGAAGGAAACACCTCGCCTCCACCACTCCATCCCCCAGTCAGGATCCACTCAGAACCAGGAGGGAAGGTAAGCAAGAGGAAAAGGTAAGCAAGAGGACTGCAGTAGTCCCCATAAACAACTTCAGCCTTCACTACTGGAGTCTCTCACAGTCCTTACGGGCCCTAAGCCTAGCTGAGGGAACTGCCTGGAGTCCACCTGGCTGCACTACTCCCAGAGAGGAGTCAGTGATGTGCCTCACCTCCTGTGGCCTGAGCTGCTAATAAACTGCACCATCTGGGAACAGGAGCCACAACTACAGTGCTAGAGTCTGAGGGGTAAGTAGCAATTGCACTCCTCTGTCCCTGAGGTTTTGCTGTCACTATCTCACCTAGTAGCAAGTCATCCCCCAGCGCCACCGCTGCTATGCCCTACCCCCCAAGGTCAACCTGTTGTGGAGATGCTTCACACCCCATCCCAGTCACTAGCGTGCCCTGCTTCTCAGAGCCCAAGCTGACATGACATTCTGCCCTATGGGGACCTCAGTGTCTTGGCTAAATAGAGCAGTTGTGTTTCCCTAGTGCCCAAGCACACACGATGCCCCATACCACAGAGACTCAGTGCCTTGGCCGAGTTCAGCAGTCATGCCTCCAGCACCGGAGCTAATGGGGCACTTCACATCCCAGGAACCCAGTGCCTTAGCCTAGTAAAGCAATCATGCACACACACAAAATAAAAAGGCATCCCATGCTCACAGATTGTAATAATTAATATTGTTAACATGTCCTCCGTACTACCCAGAGTAATATAGAGATTTGATGCAATTCCTACCAAAATCCCAATGACATTCTTCACAGAAATAGAAAAAGCAATCTTAAAATTTGTATAGAACCACAAAAGAGCTCGAATAACCAAAGTAAACCTGAAAGAGAAAAACAAAGGTGGAGGCATCACACTTCCTGATATAAAACTGTACTACAAATCTATAGTAATCAAAACAGTAGGCACTGGTATAAAAATCAGACACATAGACCAGTGGAACAGAATATAGAGCCCAGAAATACATTCAAACATATATGGTCAACTAATTTTTGACAAGGGCACCAAGAGGT
The DNA here is from genome assembly GCF_000164805.1 of Carlito syrichta. Taxonomy (NCBI): domain Eukaryota; kingdom Metazoa; phylum Chordata; class Mammalia; order Primates; family Tarsiidae; genus Carlito; species Carlito syrichta. The sequence goes on along the minus strand of NW_007026373.1, from coordinate 343,729 downwards.
AACAATGGAGAAAGGGCAGTCACTTCAAGAAAGGAAAACTTGATTTCCACATGCAAGAGAATGAAATTGGGCTCTTATCTTAAATCACACACAAAAAAACCAACTCAAAATGGATAAAAGACCTAAACCCAAGACATAAAACTCCTAGAAGACAATACAGGGGAGAATCTCCTTGACACTGATCTCACAATGATTTTTTGGATATCACACCAAAAGCTTAGCTTAGAAAAATAAAAATAAATAAATGGAACTACATCAAACTAAAAAATCTTCACAGAAAAGGAAACAATCAACAAAATGAAATGTCCACCTTCAGTTTGGGGGAAAAAAAACACCTTGCAAACCATATATCTGATAAGGGATTCAATCAAAAAAAATTTTTTTAAGTTGGAGTCTCTGGTACCCAGGCTGGAGTACAGTGTCACACTCACGGCCACCCCAGAGTCGACCTGTCGGGCTCCTGCGATCCTTCCACCTCAGTCTTCCAAGTAACCAGAACTACAGGCGTGTGCTACCATGCCTGGCTAATTTTTTATTTATTGTAGAGATGAAGTCTTGCCAAGTTGCCCGGGTGGGTCTCGAACCCGTAGGCTCAGGCAATCCACTCGCCTCGGCCTTCCAGAGTGCTGGGATTACAGGCTGAGCCACTGAACCCAAGCAAAAAAAAAATTTTTTTAAGTCTCAGACAACTCAGTAACAGAAAAACAAATAACCCAAATTTAAAATGGGCAAAGGACCTGAATAGACATTTCTCTAAAGAAGACATAAAGCTAGACACGGTGACTCATGCCTGTAATCCCAGCACTTTGGGAAGCTGAGGTGAGAGGATTGCCTGAGCCCAGGGGTTCAAGACCAGCCTGGGCAACTTGGCAAGACCTGAGCTGGGCACGGTAGCACACGCCTGTAGTCCCAGCTACTTGGAAGGCTGAGGTAGAAGGATTGCCTGAGCCCAGCAGGTCGAGACTGTGGTGGCCGTGAGTGTGCCACTGCACTCCACTCTGGGCGACAGAGTGAGACTTTTACTCAAAAAAAAAAAAAAAAAAAAAAAAGACATAAAAATAGTCAATGGTCAACAGATATATGAAAAGGTGCCTCAACATCATCAACCATCAGGGAAATGCAAACCAAAACCACTATGAGCTATCACCTGACACCTCTCAGGATGGCTATTATTTTAAAAAAAAAAAAGGCATGAGAAGTGTTGGCGAGTGGGTGGAGGAAAGAGAACTCTGTACACTGCTGGTGAGAATGTGGATTGATGAAGCCATTATGAAAAACAGTATGGAGGTTTCTAAAGAAGTTAAAAATAAAAATATCACATGACCCAGCAATCTCTCTTCTGAGTATATACCCCGCTGCTTCACGTAGAATCCATAGAAAATAAAAATTTTAAGTATAGAATTAAGTATTTAATTGCATGGTTGTGACTGTAAGTTCATAGAAGTCAGAGTGAGGTTTGGATTGTTGTAAAGGAACAGAGAGAAAATGCTAAGCAAAAATAAAAACCATGAGCAAAGCCACAAAGACAGGTGTAAATATGATGAATATGGCATATATGATGACTAGTGAGGAAACCAACACCTGACTAATATCAGATGGTCTACCTTTCCCAGGTGCTGGTGCTAGACTGGATCATAGTGTCAACCAGGCAGGTGGCAGGGCAAAGTCCTGGGGTTTGCCTTGTTTGAGCAGGAAGTTCCCTGAAGAGGTACATGTGGGGAGTTCCAGCGAATGGTAACAGGGCATGTCCTAGAATTCCAAGACAGGGAAACTGAGTTTAGAAGTAGAGTTCAGCCGGGCTCGGTGGCTCAGCCTGTAATCCCGCGCCTTTGGGAGGCTGAGGTGAGTGGATTGCCTGAGCCCGCGGGTTCAAGACCCGCCTAGGCAGCAAGACCTCATCTCTACAATAAATCAAAAAATCAGCCGGGCGTGGTAGTGCATGCCTGTAATTCCGGCTACTTGGAAGGCTGAGGCGGAAGGATCGCCGGAGCCCAGCAGGTCGAGGGAGCGGCCACTGCACTCCAGTCTGGGCGACAGAGTGAGACTCCAACTCAAAAAAAAAAAAAGAAGTAGAGTTCAAGATGCAAGCATGAGAGAAATCACTCAAAAAAGACAAGAGGGCTAGAAGTCTGGTAAGCTCTAGAAAAGAGTGGGGGATGAAGAGCAAGGGCAAGCTGAGCTAGACTCTTCAAGACCATGACTGTGGAGCTGGAAGGCAAAGCCTTATTTTTATTGACGGCTGGAATCTACTATGTAAACCTGCCTTAAATGAACATGATATGGGAAAACAATTGGAGTATAACATTGATGTTTGTACATAGCGGGAAATAAGGATAGAAGAGTCATGAGCAGGCAAAATTATAGAGGACTTTAAAAGCCAAGGGATGACTCTACATGGCAAGCAACAGAGAATAATTTAAGACTTTTACGCAGAGAAGCATACGATCAAAACATAGCTAAAATAATTAGTCTGGCAGTAATATCTATTATGGGTAACCTCAGGTACAAAGCCAAGATAGATTGGGAGTGTGTTGCAAGAATTCAGTGTGAAGCAGGACGTTAGAATGGTAGCAAGAAAGGAGAAGAGATAACTACTAGGGGAAAAAATGGAAGGAAAAACGAAACAGAACTGATTGGAAAAATTAAATCACGAGTTCTTAACTTTTTTTGGTCATGGACTCCTTAGATTGCTTAAGTCTGTTCTAAGGGCTATTTGCCTTAGTTCTGAGGGAAGATTGAGAAAAAAGCAGACATACCAGAATTTCTGGAGGCTCAGGAATCCTGGAAAGCCATATGCAGTTTAACCAACAGGATGCGGTTGGGGCCCAACATGGCCCTGGGCATCCTGAAGCAAAGCCCTCAAAAATCTCCTGGCCTAGTGGGTGGATGACCTGAAGTTCATGGGGAGGTGGTGAATGCTGTATCTGTGATTTGCAGAGGAGGTTCTCTCCTGGGGAGGCTGATGGTCAGGAGAGTACTGCAGAGACTGCTGTTTCCTCCAGAGGCATGTAGGACAGGAGGGCCATATGAAGTAGTTTACTCTCCCACTTTCCAAAGTGACCATTCTATCCACACCTCTCCCCACAAACCTCTCATCCCTTTTTACTTTCAGATGATGACCTTTAAATTGACTTCTTCAAAGATAAAATAGAGCCACCAAAGGAGTGCTCATTCATTGCCCAGCTTCAATTTTCTCCTTACTTATCTTCTTGTATAGTGGGCATTTTCCAATTTTGGTTGACTAGCATCTGAATCTCCTTTCAATTAAATTTCCACTTTGTGGACCCTGGTAGAGGTAGCATCTAATTCCTACTATTGATGCTAAAATCCTACACTTTTTCCTTCCCAACTATTCTACTATTATGGTATGAGTACATAATCTAGATTTGGCCTGATTTTTAATCTGGGCCTGGTGATGTAAAGAAGCAGTGCCAGGAGACCAGCAGCATACCCAGTGTTCAGTGCTTGTTCTGTCAACAGCAGTGCTGGTTCTGTGTTGTTATTGTTTGTGGTTTTAATTTTGTTACTGCCTTTTTTCAAAGTCTGGTTCTCTATAGAACCACAGCCATAGTAAGATATAAATTATATCATGGTGACCAGGCATGGTGGTTCACGCCTGTATGCACTTTGAGAGGCTGAGGCAGGAAGATTGCTTGAGCCCAGGAGTTTGAGAGCAGCTTAGATAAAGCAAAACCTTATCTCTACAAAAAATCAAATTAGCTGGACATGGTGGCATGCACCTATAATCCCAGCTACTCAGAAGACTGAGGCAGGAGAGGACTGCTTAAGCTGCAATAAACTGTTGGAGATTGCAATAAACTGTAACTGTGCCACTGCACTCTAGCTTGGGTGACATTCAGACCCCAACTCAATATATATGTATCACGGCATTGGCATTTCCATGCTTCCAATACTTTTAGAATAAAACAAAACCTTCTAAGGGGTCATGGAAGACATGAAAGGAGACCACTTCAAGAAGAAAGAAGTAGACAATAATGTTGAAAACTGTTTAGAGATTAGATAGTGTGTGTTGGCTATTCCAGGGGTCCCCAACCCCTGGGCCACAGACCAGTATTGGTCCATGGCCTGTTAGGAACTGGGCCACACAGCAGGAGGCGAGCTGCAGGTAAGCGAATGAAGCTTCATCTGTATTTACAGTTACTTCTCATCATTCCCATTACCATCTGAGCTTCGTCTTCTGTCAGATCAGCAGTGGCATTAGATTCTCATAGGAGCATAAACCCTATTGTGAACTGTGCATGTGAGGGATCTAGGTTACACACTCCTTATGAGAATCCAATGCCTGATAATCTGAGGTGGAGCTGTGGCTGCAATTACAGATGAACATGAGCAGTGAGATTTGACTGCACAGAGACCATAATAAACCAATTGCTTGCAGACTCATATTAAAACCTTATCAGTGAGTGACAAATGAGTTGATGTACTTTAATTGTATAGTTGCATCTGGTGGCAGGCTTTAATCGGAATCTGACATTTATTTTAGATGTGCATGGTCCGTCTATTATTTTATTTACCACTTCCACTCGCACTTTTTAAAAATAGTGAGTTGTATAATTATTTCATTATATATTCCAGTGTAACAATAATAGAAAACGCACAATAAATGTTATGTGCTTGAATCATCCTGAAACCATGCCCCCTACCCCTGGTTCGTGGAAAAGTAGTCTTCTACAAAACTGGTCCCCGATGTCCAAAAGGTTGGGGACTGCTGGGTTATTCTACATGTGCCCCTCCTCACTGCTCCTCACTGCAGATTTGTTCTCCACCCCGTTTTTTTTTTTCCTTGGAGGGTACCCCTTTAGGTGGCATTAACCAGGCTTCCCAGCTCTGTGGTTTCCAATTTGGTTCAGCTGGTAAGATACATCAGCAGAAGATCAGAAGATAGGAGGAGAATGAGGTTAGGGTATTATTTCCCCACATACCTCCCTGTTGGGTCAAAGTTTAGCTGTGTCTGCATTTCTCTACTGAAATTCATATTTATCTCAAGTTGTCCCTCTCCCATAGCCACAGGTCACTCTGGATTCCAAAATCAGCTCCCTCTTTTTACCTCTTTAGCCCAAGAAATGATCACAGCTTCTTAACTAGTCTCTGGGTAATTTGTCATTCCTTAATTTAATTATTATTATGAGTCAGGGTCTCCCTCTGTCACCCAAGTTGGAGGGCAGTGGCAAGATCATGGTTTACCACAGCCTCAACCTCCTGGATTCAGGCAATTCTTCTGCCTCAGCCTCCCAAGTAGCTGGCAGTAGCTGGGACTATAGGCATGTGCCACCATGCCCAGCTAATTTTTTTTATTTTTTGTAGAGATGAGGTCTTGCTATGCTGCCAAGGCTGGTCTTGAATTCCTAAACTCAAGTGATCCTCCTGCCTAGGACTCCCAAAGCCCTAGGATTACAGGTGTGAGCCACCAGGCCTGGCCTCCTTTATTTCTTTAACCCATTTCTGTATTTTGCTTCCTTTATTAAATCATCTTGAGTAAATCTGGATTATATTGAATAAATATCCAGAAAAGGTAAATCAACAGAGACGGAAAATAAATAGTGGTTGCCAGGACCTGGAGCTGGGCAGGGCCTAAATGCAAATGAAGGAATTGATTATGATGATGATTGCACAACTCTGTAAATTTACTAAAAAAGTATTGAATTACTGTATACTTAAGACAGTTGAATTTTATGGTCTGTAAATTATACCTTAATAAATGTGGTTTTAAAATGATGCAAAATTGCTTAGCACTGTGTCTGGCATAGAGAAGGCAGTCAATGTCAATTGAATCCATGAAAAGCATTCATTCACTTTCTATTGCCTTCTTAGTTTCACTCTTGTGAACACTTTTCTTGTAAGGACAGAATAATCAAATCCATCAATTCTACAGTGTTCTGTAGAACTGAAGTTTTCTACCTCTAAAAAAGAGTTTGTTGGAAGGGGTTATAACTCAAGGATTAAAGATTTGTACTTTTCTGTAGCATAGAATTTTTGAGGTGTATAGGGAACTTGTTTAAAGAGTAAATTGTGTTTCCTGCTGGAACCCTAATTTATAAGACCAGAAAACTGCTCATTAGTTTTGGTACCAAGAAAGTCATTGGTGATCTTAATACGTTTTAGTGTAATTGGAGAGAGTTGAGACGTAAGGAAATGGAGACAGCATATCTAGACAACATGGTAAAACAGGAAAGTGGGAATTGACAGCAGTGTTCCTATTTGAGGGGCAAGATTTGATGACTGGTTGTGAATAGTAAGAGAGAAGAAAGAGTCAAGGATGACTCACTCCCAAGTCTTTGACTTGGAGCAATTAGTAGTATAAGATAATTTTGCTGAGATGGAGAATATAGAAGTGGAGGAGCTGTTTTGTCTGAGGGAAGAAGCAGAGATGGTAAGTTTAGTTGGGACATGCTGAATTTGAGTGCTTCTAAGTCATGTGGTAATATCTAGTAGGCAGGTGAATAGGAAGCTTTACTACGTCTCCCACTTCCAGCATTGCTGTCTCCCATTGTGGACAGTACCTTCCTCATCTCTGATTTACCTGTTAATACAAATACATAATTTTTCCTCTTCCAACAATCGGTCTCTAGTACACAGCCCTTCATAATACTACTCTGAATTTATTCCCTTTGGGTAATATCTTTACTACTGTTAAAATGAGATTTGTGGAGGATACAATGGCAATAAAATAAAAATAAAATAGTGATTTAGTTCTCCTTTCCTTAGTTCTCATTGTAAAGGTATTTTCCCCTTTGTAATTAGTAAATAATCTGTGGGGTGACATTTTGAGACCAAGTGAATATCTTATTTCCTCAATAATATTTTACTCAATGATTTGGTTTAACACCTATTTGTGGTCTATGTCTGATTTAAAAATATTATACTGAGGGTTGCAAATAGGGATTTCCTAATTAAGTCATTGCATCTATATTTATTAGCTGGCATTCTTCTGAATAGAAGGTCTTTCCCTTTCATAGAAATTCAAAATGTTAACTTATAAAAGCTTTAACATTAGGGAAGGACGTTACAGAAATTTAGAGCTGAAAATATTTCAAAGGTGGACACAAGCAAATAGTATTTGGAACTTGTTTTGTTCTTAAATATTCTCTGGGTATATTCTTTCAGTCACATGGGAGAGTCACTCTGGCCTTGGGGAGTGGATGAAGAATAAGTTTTCTTCAGGTAGCAAAGTTCAGAGATGAAATTGAGTTCTGGGTGTGCTTGACTGGGTTTGCTTTGGACCTGAGCATATAAGACCCATCCTAGTCCTCTTCAGAGTGGACTCAAACTCATAAGGCAGACCACAAGTTCTTTAAGTCACAGTGTCTCTACAAACCTTGGCACTGGAAACAGACCAGGAGCAACTTAGGTAGAGTTTTATGAAACACTGACCATTGTAGGTCCTTCCTATTCTAAACTCAAATCCATACATAGATTCACATAGAATACCAAGTTTCTAATACTGCGCCATTGTCATAATGTCTTACTTTTCTGTATTTCCCACTGGATTTCAATCCCTTTGAGATAGAAACTGGCCATCTCATTCAGCACTGTATTCCCACAGAATAGGCACATAGTAGGGTTTTAATATATATTAACAAAATGGATAAAATGATCAGGGAGAGATGAACAACAGCAAAACAAAAAACAAACCTAGTATCACTGAGGAGAGATTATGAAGAGCTTTGCAAGCCATCCCCCAAAATTTGTTATTTTGCAGACAGTGACAGGTCATCCTACATTCTAATATAGAATCAGGTCATTTTCACATATCGATATTCACAGGTGTCTAATGCAGAATTTACATTTAGACACAGGACATGATCGTTTATATTGCACATTATACCTTACTCTGTGACATTTTAAAAATAAGTATTTATGGAAAAATATAGTTATAATGTAATTAATTTTTAAGATCATACTAGCAAATCACAGAAAGAAATGACAATAATGGGAACTGCCATTTTTGCCTGAGAAGCTAGTCTGATTCTTCTCTAAAGCAAATTTGCAAAATGATTAAACTGCGTTGCAAAAGATGAGGCAAACTTAAACAAACAGAAGAGTTTTGCTATCAGTTGGGAAAAAAACTGAGGGATTATAAGGTCACCTTGACATGGCTAATATTTGTATTGTAAATGAACCTTAGAAGAATGATAACTTATTCATATTATTGGATAAATAAAAATTAGTGTGGAATGAAAGAGTTGACCTCACCCCTATACTATCCTCACTCCCGCTTTGGTGATGAGGGCAGTTCCTTAAACATGCTAAGAAAGGCCGTTAACATTCAAATTAACTACAGGAAGTTCTTTCCTTTGAAGTCTCTAAGACCTGAGCTGCCTTAAACACCATGCTAAACACCAGCAGAGGGTACTGGGTCTGTATGAGCGAGGAAATGGGGCAACATGGGACTGAGAGCGCCTGTCAAAGGCTCACTGAATATAAACTAAAAGACCACCCAAGTGGAAAATGCTTTGCACCATCCTTTGGACTTTGTGTATATTTTTGATGGCTATTAATAAGACTGATAATTAATGACACCAGCACACCATGATTTGACAATGCATCCCACCTAAATACATTACAGACTTTGAGAGGAACAGCAATGAGAAAACACAATAAATCCAAGTCTCTGATGGAAAAAAAAAAAAAAAGACGAATGTCAAAAAAAATAGAACTGAAACTCTGCAATGTACACATTCCAAATTAATAAATATCATCTGAATTTGATTAAAAATGGATACAATCTCCTTTTAATTTTAAAAGGAGCTTCTCAGGAATTCCAGCTTTCAGCGCCAAGGGCTTTCTGCGTTGCATGAACAGAGGGGGAGTGGGCGCATCATTTGCGTAAATGTCAATGAGAATGATGCCCCCTGTCGGAAGTCACCTGAATTTCCTATTGAGGTGAAGCCATCTCCGCCTTACCGAAAAATGAACTGCGTAACCTATACAAGACCCCCTTTCAGCTTTAAGTTCTCTATCCCAGATTTCTACACGAGCCATTTCAAACTAAATGTTTTCCTTCTACTCATGTTTTGTTCCAGCCGCTCTGCTTTACTTAACATCCAGCACACTGCCAAGTTCCTTTCCCCTCCTTCTGGAGTTTGCACAAGTTGTTCCCTTTGCCAAGCAAATTCTTCCCTACCTCCCTACATCTTGACTAAATTCTTCTCTTTCAGACCAAGGATGAAACATCACTTCTAGGGAGCCTCTGCCTAATAAAATAAAACACATCAAGAACTTACAATGGCCCAGGCACTGTTCTAAGTTCTTTCACATGTATTAACTTTTCACACGCATACTTATCAGGAAAACTGTAGGAAGTAGGTATGAGGACCTCGTTTCATAGGTGAAGAAACTGAGGCACAAATAGAGAACATTTCTGCAATAGTGTTATGAAGATGGACCAGACACTCTGTAGTGAAGAAAGGAGGGAATGATTGCAAGAAAGTGGCAAGAACAAGGACGCAAGGAAATTAAAAATTATGCTGGGATGAGGATCTTTTGAGCAAGCTAAAATCAGATTACAGTAAAGAAGAGGTAGTGGGTGCCCTGCAGAGATTTCTGGAGACAGTAAAGCCTCTGAGAGTAACACGGTCCAGGGTATACTTTGGAAATGGGAGGCTGGAGTGAGAGAAGGTGCCCTTGGTGACAACGCTTAAAAAAAAAATCACTGTTCCTTCCCCAGGATCCTGCTAGATTTTCTCTTACAATATCTCTTGAGTGCATGTAGTCAAGGCAACACTTCCAGGCCTAACCAAAGTCTCTGCAAATGCTTCCTCCTTTAGTTTCCCTGTACCAAGCAGAGGACTATTCTCTACCTGGGATTTCCAGGGTCCCTAAACTTAGGTGGCAGCTGGAGCCCAAGCTGCATCCTCCGTGAGGTCCCTCCTTGCCTGGGTCTGCGTGATCTCCGAAGAGAATGTGCCTCAAAAACAGCCGTGCAAGGAGAAGCCTGCTGCGAGGCACAGACGCTCAGGGCCAGCCGGCCAGCACCAGAACTGGAGAGGCTGGTGACAGCGCCACCTCGGTTACTGAAGTCGCCCTCTGACCCGGCCCCAAGGAGGCGTGTCCGTGTCTCGGGGTGAGGCGTCTGCAGCTTCGCCTCGGCGACGGGAAGGCTATTGTGGGAGGCTGCCGCAAGAAACCTCGCTTCTCACAGACCCTG
>NW_007026373.1:308616-333541 GCF_000164805.1 Carlito syrichta | reverse complement strand
CCGGCACAACACAACAAAATGGCCGTCGCGCCGCTAGGCGCCTGAGGGGAAGAATCCCAGGGCCTCCCGCTACGCCTCGTAGCACGCGGCTGCTCACTCGGAGGTGGGTGCCAGGCCCGATCGAGGCCGTCCTCCGGCGTCCGGACCGCGCGGTGGGGACCGGCGGCAGAGGCGGGAGGGCCTGGACCGAGCGTGGGGTGGGCCGGCTTGGGATGCACTCGGGGCGGGGGCGTGTGCCTGGGAATTGGGATTGGATGGGAAGGATGGGAGGGCCCGGAACTGGCGAGGGGAGGCGGGTGAGGGTGAGGGAGCGCGGCTAGGGTGAGAAGAGGTGGGCTTGGCGGGGCGACCGGGCCAGAGGACTGGAGCGTGGGGAGGTGTGGATGGCGGGGCGCTGCGCCGAGGAGGACGGGGTCCCGCCGCTGGAGGAGGAGGGAGGGCTGGGCGAGCCAGTGGTCTGTGGGGATGCCCGGGACCGAGGGCGGCTTGGGTGTCGCACGAAACAGTACGCGGAGACTGAGAGGCTATTGGGACCACAGGCTCAAAGGAAGGAGAAGGGCAGTACTTCGTTATATAATGGTCTAGGGTGAATTTTGAAGCCTGCGAGACTTGGGTTACTTAACGCACTTTGCGACTCTGGGCATGTTTCTTAACCTTACTGAGCACGTTTCCTCATTTGTAAAAATAATTGCTGATCACTTTCGAGTGTTCGCTGTGAGTCTGATAGAGTTTTGTTTTGTTTTTGTTTTTTGGAGTCGGAGTCTCACTCCACCGTCGCCCAGGCTGGAGTGCTGTGGCACGTCCACGGCCGCCCCAGTGTCGACCGGCTGGACGCAGGCGGTCTTCTGCCTCGGCCTCCCAAGTTGCCGGAACTACAGGCGCGCGCAACCACGCCGGGCTAATTTTTGATTGATTGTAAGATGAGGTGTCGCCAAGTTGCCCAGGCTGTTCTTGAACCGGAGTTCAGGCAGTCCTTTCACCTCGGCCTCCCAAAGTGTTGGGATTACAGGCTTGAGCCACTGCGCCCGGCCTGATATAGAGTCCTAAGTACTTTGCACTATTAACTGGTAGAATTTAAAATAACGTGTATGAGGTTATCACTTCCATTTAAAAAGTGAGAGCAATGAGGAGCAGAGAGGTTAGTTAAGTAACTTGCCTGAGGTCACACAGTTAGCAGGTGGAAAGTCCGGATTTGAACTCAGGCTGTCTGGTTCCACAATCAAAGCTCTTCATTGTTAATGATACACTGCTACTTGTAAATGAGGATGATAAGTCTGATCTTATATGGAGGACCCCCCAAAACACGGAATCTATTTATTAAAAATTGTGTATTTTTACATGTTTAAACTTCGGTCACCTTCAAAGGACTCTCCGTTTGATGCAATACACCTATCGCGATGTTTTTTCCACTGCTCAAATGGAAAGGGATGGGAAGCTTGTGTTTTAGGCTATCTGAGTAGAATGGGAGAGGGGAAAGCAGACTGTTAATAGGATGGAGAAGGACATGGGTGGAAAGGCAAGGAGGTAGCAAACTTGGTATGAAGAGGAATGGGTAGAATTAGAGTATTTTGTTTGGGGAGGGGAATAATTGGAGGCCAGAGTACTGGACTGCTTTAGGAAGTCAGGGTATTTGCAGGGATGACAAGAGATAAGCAGTTTGGGAAGTCTGGATAGATGTAGAAGTGTTGAGGCAGGGTCCTAGAAAGAACCATAGAGAAGTGGGGAAGACGCATTCGGTGTTAGGGAACAGGGACAGAACTTGTGGGAAAACTTGACTAGCAGAATGGGATGAAGAAGGATGAGAAGCCGAGGTGGGCAGCGCAGGATGAGGGAGTTGGCTTTGGAAAGAAAAGTGGCTGGAGACTGAAGAGGAGTGAGCATCAGGACGGTGGGAAGGACCAGAGAAGGTTAAAGAGTGAGAGTATTTCAGTAGGTCAGAGGGCATGAGATGAAGTAGAGCTGGAGGGAAAGTACTGAGATGCAGTTAAAGGGCTAAGGGAGGAAATGTGGAGAGGGATGTGGGGGTTAAAAAATGGGAATAGGCATTTGCATGTTAGGGTGGTCTGTAGGGAGATGGAAGGAGGTCTGCCTCATTTGGAGGTTGGGGACGATGGGAAGTTAGTGCTGTCAGGAAAGGCTGGACAGAGACGGAGTTTGCCGTCTCTGCCAAGCTGTGATGGGCAAGATTGTTAGATCAGGGCGAGTATCTGGGTTTGTGGGTGGCAGGATGGGAAGTGTTTTGTTGATTGGTCATGTGATTCTGATTATCACGGCATTCTCTTGCTCTGCAGACCATCTTCTGGGCCTTTAAGATGTGACTCCAGCTCTGAACTGTTATTTCTTTATCCTGACCCTTCACTCACTCTAGCCCCACCTCTCAGCTGTCTTCTCTTTTCTGTTGCTTGACCTTTGTTCCTGTGATTGCAAGCAACATCCTAGGGTCAAATTGCATCCTCATCTCTCCCTTAAAATTGTAGTTCAAAGTTTACCACCTGCAGGCAGTAGTCTGAAATATTGTCAGCAATTCAAAAAGGCTGTAAACACCTAAGCCCAGTTCCCTGGATTATGTATTATATGAGACAGAATACACATATCTGTTGTTTCAATATCCAGGCTTTACAGGAGCTATGGTAACTCAGGGTTTAAGTCTGTGAATGAGTAAGCCTGCATTTTACTAAATCAGGAGAGGTAACAAGGGGCCTCGGGATAGTCTAGTGAGGCCAAGGGCTCTTGGTCATTAGGATGTTATGAGAGGAATTCTTTTTTTTTTTTCCCCATTCTACCCCCTCCTTCTTCCCTTCCTCCTCTGCTCCTTTTTCCCCCTTCTCATTCCTCTTCCTCTCCCCCCTTCCTCCTTCCTCTCCCTCTCCTCCCCTTCCTCTTTCTCTAGAGGAATTCTGGATGGTTCTGTGTTTTGAGAATTTGGAGAGAAGACTAAGATGCAGGATACAAAAATAATTGCATTGTATAAAAATATTGGATGTTTTTTTTAAAAAAAATACAATTTTTAAAATATAAAGTATATCTCTGTAGCATGTGGCACACATTATTATTCCAATTTTATAATCTGTTATCATGTTAGAGATGGAGAAGGACATATAAAAGTAGGACAAGGTCCTGTCCCTCCACTCTTTTATCTCTTAAATGTTTTGCCTTCATAAAAGCTACATACTATGGTGTCTATTAAATACCTATTAAATGTCTATTAAAAATTACATAGTATGGTGTCCATTTCTTGCCTTTATGAAAACTGCATACTATGGTGTCATCTATTCATCCATTAAACCCAGGAGTAAAATTTTGCTTTTCTAAACACGTGCCTCTTAGCTCTCCTCAAATTTGAAAGTATTATAGCTATTTAGAAGGAGAATGCCAGCACAGCCTGACACTGAATCAGTAATATAAACTCATTTTCTCCCACTATACTCTCACAACACGTTTCTATAGCACCCCCCCCCCACACACACACATATTAAGCGAGCAACTAATTCTGCAGTGGTGGACACCAGTTGGGTGTCCTCTAATTCAGTTCAGTTCTGCCATTATCTACCTGGAGGTGTGTCAGATCCCTCGGATTGAGAGCTCAGTCCCACAAGACTGCCACCAACTTCTGATGACAGTCACAAGTCCCAGGTTGTTTTACCTGTGCTTCTGACTGGCTGTAAATCACAGTTCTCACAACCTTCTCCTCAGATTTGATTAATTTTCCAGAGCAGCTCACAACTCAGGGAAGCACATTTACTGGTTTATTATAAAGAATATTACATAGGATACAGTTGAAAAGGTATGTAGAACAAGGTAAGTGGGAAGGGGCGTGTAGCTTCCATGCTTGTTTTGGGTGGATTGCTCTCCAGGAACCTCCATGTGTTCAGTTATCCAGAAGCTCCAGTCTTTTATGGAAGCTTCGTTAGTAGGCATGATTGATTATATCATTGACTACTGGCAGTCAACTCTACCTTCAGCCTCTTTCCCCTCTCCAGAAGTTTGGAGAGAGGGGCTGAGAGTCCCAACCCTCTAATCTGGGCTTACTTAGGGGTGGCCAGCCACCAGTTAATTCATTAGCATACAAAAATACACTTAGGAAAAGGAGATAAGACTAAACGTACATTTCACAATATCACTGAGAGACTTTTTGCCATGGCAAAAGGGTGTGACATAAGACCCAAAAGTTATGACTTGAGGGGAAAGTTTTTCTGACCTCTATGGATAGTTTGATACGAGAAAATAAAAGAAAAAGTACAAACATTTAAAATAGCAGTTTAAAATACAAGTTGAGTATCCCTTAACCGAAATGCTTGGTACCAGAAGTGTTTTGGATGTTGAATTTTTTCAGATTTTGGAATATTTGAATTAATTTATTTATATTTAAGTATTTTGGATTTTCAGATTTGGGGTGCTCAACCTGTAGTAAAGTAGGAGGCAGTTGATCATATTGTAGCTTATGTTTGTGAAATAATAATTAACTTTTTAAAAACAAAAAATGTGACAGGTTTTTATTTTTCCCTTTCAAGCCAGTTACCTTAGAAGGCCAGAGCTTGAGCTCAGTGGTCCTGTCTTCATATAAAAATTTCTGATTTTCCTTCAGGAATTGTTTTTATAGTGTATGCCATCCATTAATACAAATCATTTAGTGGCTTTTATCTATGATGTTTTGTGTGAAGCATCATACTAGACCCTCGAGAATAAAACAATCTAGACTTCAGAAAACTCAGTCAACTATATGATATGAAGGACATGCGTTTTGGAATCAGGTCAGGACTCAGGTTTTGGCTTAACCAGTTAGTTAAGGAACCTTAGACAAATTATTTAACATCTTCATCTGTAACATCTTCAATCTAAATGACACCTATCTCATAAAATTGTTGCATTTAATCCTTTCAATGTGATGATACACGTAAAGAGCTTATCACAGTATTTATTTGTTTGCTTTTTAGAGGCAGGATCTCTCCATGTGGCCCAGGCTGAAGAACAGTGGCTATTCACAAGTGAGATCATAGCACAAAGTAGCCTGAAACTCCTAGGCGTAAAGTTATCTCCTTCCTCACCTTCCTGAATAGCTGGGACTACAGGTGTGCACTGTGCCCAGCTAAATATAACAATATTTGGTATGTGGTAAGCCCTCAGTAAATATTAACCACTAGCATTATATTCTTTAAAATTAATTTCAATCATCATCTTTTCTGAGAGGATAAATTTTGAAAGTAGCCAGAATTCATTTGGAGTCAGGTTTACTGAATAAGGTTAGTAATCAGACTGGGAAAAGAAAAAAGTGTGGCTGAAGTGATGAGTCTGATTGTCTTGTAAGACTTATAAATTAGTTCTGAAAGCAGAACCCAAAGAGGAATTCCAAAAATGTTTTGGGGAAGATAAGCATTCCTAGAATGACTATATGGTCATTAAGGGTATTATATCTGTGAAATGCTGGTTAATTGATTGACTATATTAGTGGATTATATTAACAGAAGTTCTCTTTTATATACTATATTTGCTCTGTAGAGGAGGAACGAGGGTCATCCTTTTCTTTCCCATCATAAATGTCATGACTGACACCCCTGTAACAAAGACAAGTTTCCAAGAGAAAAGCATAACAGATTTATTTGATCATAGCTTTATGTGACATGGGCACCTATAGAATGAAGATTCAAAAGATACAGGGAACACTGTCCATTTTTATGGATAGCATCAGTGAAGTATGGATAGCTATGTAGAAATATGATTGGACAAAGAAGGTATGATCTATGCTAATAGACTGAGTGGGGAAACTCAACAAGGCCTGTCTGTCCAGATTTTTCTTGGCCTCTCTGTTCAGCATTCCTTCTTCCTGGGTATGGGATAAGGTCCTTATGGAATGAGGGTCTTAATTTCTTTAAGGCCAGTCGTTATACAGAAAAGTGGCAGGGGGCAAAGAATAGAGTAGTATTTTTAGGTTTTTTTGGCTGTTTTCGAAAAGGGGTTCTGGTTTGTATGAGCCACCTTGGGGACGGAAGATCCTAGTGTCTATGGCTTGCCTTGTTGGAGAATGAGAGGCTAGAGACCAGGGAACAGGAGGAGACCAGAGAGAAACTGCTTTTGAGGCTGTTTCTGAGGCCTTCACTTTGGAGTATTATTTCCCAGCTCCAACAGCTCTAACCATTTAAAAAATAAGTTTCTTCATAATCACAACCTGTAAAATAATACCCATATACCTGTGAGGGTATATTTTATGTTAATAGAGATAGGAAAAGCCCAAAATGTTTTTCCTACTGTCACAAACCACACATTGCAATATTTTTGACACCAGATATGTGAGGGTTGTTTTACCACACACCAAACACTTTTCCAGTGGACACCAGCTGGCTGTCCTGTTATTCAATTCAATTCTGACACTATCTACCTGGAGATAGAGATATCAGATCCCACAAGTTAAGGACTCAGTCTCACAAAACTATCACCTATTTCAGATGCCCATCACAAGTGGTAAATTGTCACTTGTACTTCTGACCAACCAACTATAAATTGGGACTCCCACTACTCCCCTCTTGGATTTGATTAATTTGCTAGAGTGTCTCACAGAATTCAGGGAAATGCTACTTACACTTACCATTTATTATAATGAATATTACAAAGGCTACAGATAAATAGCTAGATAGGAAAAGGTATGAAAGAAGAGGCATGAAACTTCCATGCCATTTCTAACACTTCCATGTGTTCGGCTATCTGGAAGCTCACCAGACCCTGTCATTTTGAATTTTTATGGAGGCTTCATTATGTAGGCAATTGGTGATCAAATTAACTTTTCCCCCCCTCTCCTCCCTGCAGGTTGTGGGGTGGAGCTGAGAGTCCCAACCCTCTAATCACACCTTTGTCTTTCTGATGACTAGCCTCCATCCTGAGGCTATCTAGGAGTCAAGAGCATAAAAAATACATTCTTACCACTCTGAAGATTCCAAAGGTCCTAAAAGCTGTGCGATAGGGAAACTAGAGGAAGACCAAATAAATATGTTAAAAGAAAAATTTTGAACATATTAACTTTAAAATTGAGCAAAGAACAGTTCAGAAATTGGGCCGCCTTCAGAACCAGAAGAGGTTCAGAGAGCTCCATTCTGCAATGTGTGCAGGCAGCATTTATGAATAGAAAAGGGAAGTGAGATACAGAAATAGCTTGATTTGTTATAGCTCAGTGTTTACCTTATTTGAACGTGGTCTGATCAGTAGACTGCCCATGATTGGCTAAAGCTTGCCTGTTGTGATTGACTGAGACTCAGCTATTTGTTATAAAAACATACTCCTAAGTCAGACTTTCAGTTAGTTAATGTATTAAGTTAGGTTGCAGTTCACTATGTAGACACTCAAAGTATAGAGGCATCCACAGGCCAAATATAGTTTAACTTAACATACAATCATATGTCTCTTAATGACAAGATTTGCTGTGAAAAATGGTTAGGCAATTTTGCCATTGTGTGAACATCATAGAGTGTACTTACACAAAGCATGTATGGTGTAGCCTACTACACTGTAGGCTGTATGGCATATCATTGAGTAAACTAATGATAAAATGGAGTATAGGGTGCTTGGTGGAGTGAGGTAAGAGATTAGGGCAGAAAGTTGGACCTGTTTGTGATGAGTCCTTTGTGTGGTACTGAAATGTTTAGATTTACAGCAATGGGAACCATCAAACCCCTTTTGTTTTCATGACATGAGTGGGTCAAATGTGGAGGATGAATTTAAGGCAAGATAGAGGATTAGAAAGAAGTTTGTTCAGAGAGTATCATCATAGTCTAGGCAAGATATAAATATTGGATCTGGGGTAATAGCTATGAATATGGATAGAGATGAATTTCAAAATATTTTAGAGATAGAATAATTATCTTGGTAGGTGAGGGAGAGGAATGAGTGGAAGAGAATTCCATTTGTTCATTCATTTAACAAATATTTATTGAGTTTCTGCTAGGTGCCAGGCACTGTGCTAAACTAGAGGCACAGTAACAGAAGTTCTCATGGAGTTTATAGTTCAGAAGGGAGACAAGTGTTAAGCAAAATAACATACATTTATCATTGCAAACTGTGATTGATTGAGGAAAAAAATACAAATTGATTGATCGAGAGTTTAGAACTGGGGATCTCACTTCTGCCCTACACTGGAAGCCTTCCTGAGGAAGCAGTAGATGAACTGATCTCAGAAGGAATACTAAGAATTAACATGGTAAATAGAATGGGATCAAGAATTTGAGGCAGAAGGAATTATGTGAGGAGACCAGTGTGACTGGAGCCCACAGTTGAGGGAATGAATGACATAGGTGAGTCTGGAGAGATAGGGTCAAATAGTGGGGGACGTTGTAGGTCATGGTAAATATTTCATTCATTACAGACTGCTCAATTTGCTTTTTAAGTAGATCACTTTGGCTATCTGACTTTAATGTAGTGATGGAGGAGGAAGGCAAGAGAGCTTGTAGACAGATCAGTTAGAAGCTATTATAGTAGATTGATGTGGGCTTGGATCAGACTGGATGACAGTGAAGATGGAAAGAAGTAGACTAATTTGAGAGCTATTTGGGAGTTAGAATTAACAGAACTTGGTGACTTACTGGGTATGGGATAAGAGAAGAGGGAGGAATCAAGAATAACTGCCAGGTTTCTGTCTTATTCCAGTGAGTGCTGTTCACTAGTTAGGGAGCACCAGAGGAAGGTGATAGGAGAAATAGAGTAAATGATAAATGAGTTTAGGATACCAATGAGGTGTCAAATAAGCAGTTGGGAATAGGAGTCTGGAGCTCAGAGAAAGCTTGAGTTAAAGATATAAATTCAGTATACACATGGCATTGGGTGCCGTGGGTATGCATTAGATTGTCCAAGATAAGATTAGAGAGAAACTAGAGGGAAGCCTTGAGAAGCACTGACATTTAAATTAGGCTACACAGAGGAATAAATGCCAGCAAAGGAGATCAGCGAATGGCTAAGGAGGCAGGAGGATACCAGGAAAGTGTAGTGTCCCAAAAGCCAAAGAAAGAAACTGTTTCAGGAAGGAGAGAGTACTCATCAGTATTAAATACTTCTGGTTGCCAAATTTTCCCAGCTTCCTGCATTCTAGAACACCTTGTGTGAAAGGGACCTTGTGACTAGTTTCATCCAATAAACTCAGAACAGAAATACCAAATAACACTTCTGACTGGAGCATGTGTCAATGCTAGACCCTCTCTGGAGCTCTCTTCTCTCTCTGGTGAGGCAATCAGTGATGTGTGAAGTCAAACAATCCTCCTGCTTTGGCCTCCCAACTTGTTGGGATTACAGGCATGAGCCATGACACCTGGCCAAGTTTTTAAAATGTAAAGCATTTAGCACAAAGCTTGGCACACAGCTCATATTTTAAAAGTTTAACTGTTATCATCATTATTATTATGAAATGCCGTTAGCTTGGAGTACTGAGTCCTAGCATCCATAGGCTCTGTGTTTATAACTTTGTATTCTTGAAAGTTCTAGAAATAAGTTGATAGCTCTTAATAATTAACCTTGTTGACTATACTGAAAACTCTTACAGGTTTTGATGGACATCTGGCTGTGTTCTTGCAATGAAGAAAGGTCCTCAACAAAAAATACTCTCCAAAGCAAAGATGCCACTGTCATCTCACACTCCTAGACCATCATCTCTTACATCCAATATGAGATCAAGGTCGCTTTCACCTTTGATTGAATCAGAAACTCTGCCTTTTCATTCTGGAGGACAGTGGCATGAGCAAGTTGAGATTTCAGACAAAAACGTTATGTTTTTGGACTACCAAGACCATAAAGGTATTACTTTTTGGTTTAAGAACTGGTCTGATCACATACTCAAGTAGAGATAGAAAATTTTGACCTTACGTTTTTGGTTCAAATGTAATACCTCTACTGGTACTAACTTAATCTTTTGTTCTTCTCGACAGAAATGGTATAAGGACAGTGAGGGAACTGAGGTTTCTGGGTGAGGGTGAAGATGTCTGAAAGGATTTGGGGAGGGGAGTTTCCAGAAAAAGGAAGTTTTATTTCTTGTGGTAGTAGAGTGTCTTAAAACTCATATCCAAAATTTGCCATCCTCTTTGGATAGGGGGAGGACAGATCTGTTCACTTTTGAGTGGAGTGCCTTAATTCAGTATAAAAAATGTTATCCACTCTTGGGCTGTGCTAGTCAGCTTATTAGCATACTACTTATGTGTGAACAGACTGATTTTTACTTATGGGACATGTGTATGTTCCACCAGGGTTTTAATTTTTTTCTTAAAAGCATTATGCTAATATAGGAATATATTTTCAGAAGTGCATTATTCTTTGCTAAGTCATGAAATAACAACCATCAAACTCTATTGAGCTGAATATGTTATTTAGAGTCTATCACTCTCAGTGATCTGTCACAGAAACTCCCCTCCCCAAATCCTTTCATACATCTTCACCCTCACCAGAAGCCTCAGTTCCCTCAGGATTTTTTTAAAAATTAAATTTAATTTAATTTAATTTAATTTTAAAGTTGTGGGGTACAAGTCAGGATTATGCATATAAGTGGTTTAGGTACAGGTGAAGTTTTGGGCCTCCCATTGGACCTCACTTCACCTTGATTAGGATCAGGCACCCTTATTGATATTAGGTGCTGCCCCCTCCTCTGGCAGTGTCCCGCTACTGCCAATCCCTTTTTTGTAGTATAGGTTTTCAGGGTATACTTATGAGTGAGAATGTGTGGTATTCGGTTCTTTGTTTCTGTGATAGATCACTGAATATGATAGATGTCAAATCCATCCAAGATGCTGTGAAGTCCATAATTTTGTTCTTCTTTATGGCTGTGTAATATTCTATCATGTATATCTATCACTTTTTTTTTATCCAGTGTACTTCTGATGGGTAGCATGATTGGTTCTGTGTTTTTGCTGTTGTGAATAGTTAGGCAATAAAGGTGTACGTAGGTATCTTTTTTGTAGAATGATTTTGAGTTCCTCTGGGTATATTCCCAGAAGGAGGATTGCTGGGTCATATGGAAGGTCAATTTCTAGTTCTTTTAGAAATTGCCGCCGGGCTCGGTGGCTCAGTCTGTAATCTTGCGCCTTTTGGAGGCTGAGGTGAGTGGATTGCCTGAGCCTGCGGGTTCGAGAACTGCCTGGGCAGCGAGACCGCATCTCTACAATAAATCAAAAAAATCAACTGGGTATGGTAGCGCATGCCTGTAATTCCAGCTACTTGGAAGGCTGAGGCGGAAGGATCGCAGGAGCCCAGCAGGTCGAGGCTGCGGTGGCCGGGAGCGGCTACTGCACTCCAGTCTGGGTGACAGAGTGAGACTCCAACTCAAAAAAAAAAAAAAGAAATTGCCACACTGTTTTCCATAGAGGTTGAATTAGTTTGCACTCCCACCAACTGTGTAGAAGCATTCCCTTTTCTCCGCATCTTCGCTAGCATCTATTGTTGTGTGTTTTATTAATGATAACCATTCTTACTAGAGTTAGGTGATATCTCAATGTGGTTTTGATTTGCATTTCTCTGATGATCAGTGAGGCTGAGCATTTTTTAATGTGTCTGTTGGCTGCTCATATATCTTCTTTTGAGAAATGTCTGTTCGTGTCTTTTGTCCATTTCTTAATGGGTCTGTTTGTTTTTTTCCTTTTGGCCATTTAAATTCCTTGTAGATCCTAGATGTTAGGTCTTTGTCAGATATACAGTTGGCAAGCACATTTTCTCATTCTGTGGACTATCTCCCTCTTAATGGTTCCTTTTGCTTTGCAGAGCTTTTCAGTTTGATGAGGTCCCACTTGTCTATGTTATCTCTTGTGACATTGGGCATCTGAAATTTTGATAAGGAATTGGTTGCCTATTCCAATTTTTGTAAGAGTGTCTCCTGTGTTTTCTAAGATTCTTATGGTTTGAGGTTTTATGTTTAGGTCTTTGATCCATTTGGAGTTGGTTTTTTGTGTATAGTGATAGGTCGGGGTCTTGCTTCATTCTTCTGTATATGGTCTGCCAGTTTTCCTAGCACCATTTACCTAATAGATTCTCCTCTCCCCAGTGGTTGTTGGTGGAGACTTTGTTGAAGATGAGTTGGCTGAGAAATTGAGGTTTTGCTTCCAGAATCTCTGTCCTGTACCATTGTTCTATTTGCCTGTTCTTGTACCAAAACCAGGCTGTTTTGATTATTGTAGCCTTATAATAAAATTTAAAGTCTGGGAGTGTGATACATGTCACTTTGTTTATTTTGCTGAGGATTCTTTTAACTATTTGTGGTCATTTTTTTTTTTCCATATGAATTTTTGTATTGTTTTCAGTTCTGAGAAGAATGATGATGGTAATTTAATTTGTATTGTGTTGAATCTGTAGATAGCCTTGGGTAGGCTGGACATCTTAACAATGTTGATTTTTCCAGTCCATGAGCATGGAATATTATTTCATTTGTTTGTGTCTTCTTTGATTTCTTTGAGCAGTGTTTTGTAGTTATCATTGTAAAGGTCTCTCACTTTTCTGGTTAGAAAGATGCCAAGGTATTTCATTTTTTGTGTGTGACTTTTGTGAATAGGATTGTACTTTTTATTTGGTTCTCTGCCTGTTTGTTGGTGGTGTATAAAAATACGACTGTCTTTTGCATGTTGGTTTTATGCCCTGAGACTTTGCCATAGTCCTTTATCAGTGCAAGGAGATTTTTGACAGATTCTCTTGGGTTTTCCAGGTATAGGATCTTATCATCTGCAAAGAAGGATAGCTTAACTTCCTCTTTTCCTATTTGAATGCCCCTGATAGCCTTCTCTTGTCTGATTGCTCTAGCTAGGACTTCCAACAGTATGTTGAACAGGAGGAGTGAGATTGGGCAGCCTTGTCTTATTCCGGTTTTCAGGGGAAATGTTTCTAATTTCTGTCCATTTAGTAATATGTTGGCTGTTGGTTTATTGTAGATGGCTTTTACTATTTTGGGGTATGTTCCCTCTATACCTAGGTGTTTGTGGGTTTTTATCAAGTAAGAATGCTAGATTTTATCAAAAGCTTTTTCTGTGTCTAATGATATAATCATGTGTTTCTTGTTTTTACATCTGTTGATGTGTTTAATTATGTTTATGGTCTTGCAGATGTTGAACCAGCCCTGCATCCTGGGGATGAAGCCTACCTGGTCATGGTGGATAACTTTTGAGATGTGTTATTGGATTCAATTTGCTAGATTCTTGTTGGGAATTTTTGCTTCAACAGGGATATTGGCCTGTCATTCTCTTTCTTTGTTGAATCTGCCTGATTTGGATATCAGTGTAATGTTAGCTTCATAAAATGACTTGGGAAGAGTTCTTTCTCTATTGGCTGGAATACTTTCTTTTGGTTTTTTTGAGTTGGAGTCTCACTCTTGTCATCTAGGCTGGAATGCAGTGGCATGCTCATGGCCACTGCAGCCTCGACCTGCTGGGCTTAGGTTATCCTTCCACCTCAGACTTCCAAGTACCTGGAACTACAGATGCATGCCACTATGCCTGGCTAGTTTTTGTGATTTATTATAGAGACAAGGTCTCACCAAATTTCCCAGGCTGATCTGAACCCTTGGGCTCAGGCAATCCTCTCGCCTCAGCTTTCCAAAGTGCTGGGATTACAGGCTGAGCCATCATGCCCAACCTGGAATACTTCCAATAGGATTGGTATTAGCTCCTCCTTGTATGTTTTGTAGAATTCTGCTGGAAAGCTGTCTGGTCCAGAGTTTTTTTGTAGGTAATTTTCTTATGACAAAGTCTATTTCCTGGGTTGTTTTTACTCTATTTAGGGTCACTGTTTCTTCTTTTGTGTGACGTCAGAAAGTCCCTCATCTTGTTTAGGTTTTTGAATGTGTTTCCATAGAGGTGTGCATTGTAATCTCTGATAATCTTTTATATTTCTTTGGGGTGGTTGTGACTTGATCTTTTGCATTTCTGATTGTATTTATTTGGGCTTTTTGTCTCTTTTTCTTGGTCAGTATGGCTAGGAGTCCATCAATTTTGTGCATCCTTTCAAAGAACCAGCTTTTTGTTTCACTGATTTTTTTTCTATGATATTTTTGTCTTCTATGTTTTGGAGCATTTACTTTGGTGATCTGGATTCTTCTACTGAAGTTAGGGTTTTGGTGGTCTTGCCTTTTCAGCTCCCATAGGTGATTTGTTAGGCTGTTGACTTGTGATCTTTTTATTTTCTTGATGTGTGTTTGCAGAGATGCAAATTCCCCTCTTAGTACTGTTTTCCTGGCATCCCAGAGATATTGGTAAGATGTGTCTTTGTTTTCACTTGTTTCCAAGAATCATTTAATTTCTGTTTTGATTTCTATGTTGACCCAGGGGTTGTTCAGCATCATGCTGTTTAGTGTCCATGTCTTTGTGAGTTTGGGGGGGATTTTGTTGATGGCAGTATTTATTTTTATTTCTCTTGGTTTGAGAAGGTGCATGGTAGTATTTCAATCTTATGGAATTTGTTTATACTTGATTTATGATCAAGAATGTGGTTGATCTTGGAGTATGTTCTATGTGGTGATGCATAGAATGTATATTCTGTGGTTGTTGGATGGAGTGTCAAGTTAAGGTTCTGGATCTCCTTATTGATTTTTTTGCCTCAATGATCTATCTAGGCTTGTTAGTTGGGCATTTAAGTCTCCAGTTATGATAGCATTAGAGTCAGTATCCTTTTTCAGTTTACTTAGTAGTTGCCTTACAAATCTGGGTGCTCCTGTGTTGGGTGCATATGTGTGTGTGTGTGTGTGTGTGTGTGTGTGTGTATTTAGGATGAATATTTCTTGTTGATGGATTGAATCTTTTATCAATATGTAATGTCCTTTCATATCTTTTTAAATTTTTCATAGCTTGAAGGTTGTTTTGTCTGATGTTAAAATTGCGACTCCTGCCTTCTTTTATTTTCCAAGGTTTTATTAATAAACATTAACAGCATTGAGTTTATACTATATTTTTTCTGTCAGTTGTACACTGTGATTTCTAATATGAGTAATATTTTAGAATATTAATAAATTTATATCTTAGAAAAGGCAAAGTTAAAGAAAAGATTATTTTATTTGAATCAAAATGTTTAATATTAACTTATAAATAATCATAGAATCTTTGGCCCACAACCTGGATCTGAATCCAGGATTAGTTTTCTCTGACTCATAAAGCAAGAACCAAGAGGCAATTTTCTTTTTATGGGCTACTTTTATGAAATGTAATATGGCTTTAACAAGATTTGATAGCAATATCCAGGAAGGTCATAAGATGGGATGTGCTGTTCATCAAGTTAGTACCTTATCTCTGTAAAATATGTTGTGAGCCTCTCTTCTTAAAAGAGCAACAAATTTAGTTTCTCACTATAAAAAAAGAGGATTTTTAAGAATTCCAGTGTTTCTGAACTTTAGATTTGAATTTTTAAAAATGAACAACTAAATAGTGCTGGTTAATTTTTAAAATCTAACATGAAATGGGCTCGGTGGCTCAGCCTGTAATCTCGTGCCTTTGGGAAGCTGAGGTGAGTGGATTGCCTGAGCCCGCGGGTTCGAGACCCGCCTGGACAGCGAGATCTCATCTCTACAATAAATCAAAAAATCAGCCGGCCGTGGTAGCGGATGCCTGTAATTCCGGCTACTTGGAAGGCTGAGGTAGAAGGATCACTGGAGCCCAGCAGGTCGAGGCTGCGGTGGCTGAGAGTGGCCACTGCATTCCAGTCTGGGCGACAGAGTGAGACTCCAACTCAAAAAAAAAAAAATCTAACATGAAAGTATTGATAAAACATTCAGTGTTGCATGTGGTTGAAAGTGCAAGTTTTTGTATTCATCTGCCTAGGTTCAGTTCCTTGGATTTGTACCTTATTAGCTTTTATAAGAGCTTGCACAGATGATTTTTTAAAAATAAATGAGGATATTAATAATTTCTATCTTAAAGGTTTGTTGTACAAATTAATTTTTTTTTGAGTCAGGGTCTCACTCTGTCCCCCAAACTGGAGGATATGATCTCAGCCTTGAACTCCTGGGCTTAGATGATTCTTCCACCTCAGCCTACTGAGTAGCTGAGACTACAGGAGTACACCACCAAGCTGGGCTAATTTTTAAAAATTTTTGTGGAGACAAGGTCTTATTATGTTGCTCAGGCTGGTTTCGAATTCCTGGGCTCAAGCAATCCTCCTGCCTTGGCCTCATGCCTTGGGATTACAGGCATGAGCCACTACACCAGGCCAAGTTTTCAAAATGTAAAGCATTTAGCACAAAGCTTGGCATATTGATCATATTTATAAAGTTTAACTGTTATCATTGTCATTATTGTGAAATGCTATAAAGTAAAATATTATTAAAACAATGTGGTTAAAAATA
Source organism: Carlito syrichta (assembly GCF_000164805.1). NCBI lineage: Eukaryota > Metazoa > Chordata > Mammalia > Primates > Tarsiidae > Carlito > Carlito syrichta. The sequence goes on along the minus strand of NW_007026373.1, from coordinate 317,271 downwards.
CCCAGTTTTTAAAATATTTGCATGACTTAGACATCTTTTTGTTATATAGCATCAGAACAATTTGTTTTTCATGATATTCATGTCTTCCTCTACTGATAATGGTCTGTTTCTGTAATTTCAGGAGCTGAGTCACATGCAGGAGTTCGGTATATTACAGAGGCCCTCATTAAAAAACTTACTAAACAGGACAATTTGGCCTTAGTCAAATCTCTGAATCTTTCACTTTCTAAAGATGGTGGCAAGAAATTTAGGGTAGGTTGACGACAATTTTTGAGTATAGACATTATTTTAAATTTTTCTGTGCTTTAAAACTACAAAAAAAAAAAAATCCCCAAAGACTAGTGTCTCATCATAATATCAACTGATTTGTAGCAGATTTTCTGTTGTTTCCAGTGAAAGTTCTAAATTAGAAGTATAACATCACCAAATGTATAAGTTTCTATTACCCAATATGCTATACATTATTGACTTTCTCTAGAGAAGGGATTGGAACTACAGCTTGCAAGCCAGTATGGGCCTGCAATAAAGTTTTATTGGAACACACCCACACTTATTTGTCCACCTATTGTTTATAGCTATTTTTGCATTACACTAGCAATGCTTAGTAGTTGCCACAGATACTATATGACCCGCAAAACCAAAAATACTATCTGACCTTCTATAGAAAAAGTTTCTAATCCTTGCGGTAGAGCAGGGGTGTCCAAGCTTTTGGCTTCCCTGGGCCACACGGTAACCCTTTGTCGTCCCTGGGCTGCACCAAGTAAAGAGGAATTGTCTTGGGCTGCACATTAATTATATAATAGTTAGTATACTTACATAATAAGACAAAAAAATATTTTGTATTGTAAAGTTTAGAAAAATAACAATATAAAACTAGTGGTAAATTTGATCTTGTTTTTATAAAACTAACTTATCAGTGTCTGGTTTGATGGAAATGGTCACAATTCTTAGTGAGTTCTCAAGGTGCTTGTCAGAAATGTTTGTTTGAATTTTGCTCTTTGTGTGCTTCATAATCGAAAACAACTGCTCACAAATGTATGTGCTGCCAAAAATCAATGTCATGAATAAGGCATGATTGTGAACTTCAAAAACGGAACTATGCATGCAGTCACAAAGAATATAAATGCTAAAAATCACATAATGTTAAAAGATTTTGTGGGGCCGCATTGCTAGCTGTCCTGGGTCACATGTGGCCTCTGGGCCACAGATTGGACATGCCTGCTCTAGAGTGTTTACTACTTTATTCATAAACCGTACAACATGAACACATATAATAGACAATGTAATTTCTTTAACTAGAAAAAATAAAACTTAGATTCTAACCACATGTTATTCGCAAAAATTAATTCTTGAAGAGTGAAGAATAAATAAAGACAAAGCAAAACAATAAAAACAGCAACAACAACAAAAAAAACAGCAGAAATGCTACAAAAATATTGGGAAAGTAGGAGAATATTTTTTAAATCTTAGAGTGGGGAAGACCTTCTTAATCAAACATTATAATTTCCTAAATGATTATTTCATTTCCAGAATTTCAGCTTTTTTTTAAAGGTGTCTATACCTTTGGAGAATTTTCCATTCATGTCCTGAATAGTTTTTTTAAATTAATCACTGATATCACGAAAAATATTGACAGATTTAGCTTACATAAAGATTTAAAAGTTGTCTTTAGGCCGGGCTCAGTGGCTCAGCCTGTAATCTTGCGCTTTGGGAGGCCGAGGTGAGTGGATTGCCCGAGCCCGCGGGTTCAAGACCCGCCTGGGCAACTTGGGAGACCTCATCTCTACAATAAATCAAAAATTAGCCGGGCGTGGTAGCGCGCGCCTATAGTTACAGCTACTTGGAAGGCTGAGGCGGAAGGATCACCGGAGCCCAGCAGGTCGAGGCTGCGGTGCCTGGGAGCGGCCACTGCACTCCAGTCTGGGCGACAGAGTGAGACTACAACTCAAAAAAAAAAAAAAAGTTGTGTTTAATGAAAGACATATTTTTAAAAGTTTAAAGGAAAAAACCAAACTGGCGTGTGTGTTTGCAACATATTTAGCAGCATCTACATAAAATAAAGATCTCCTGCAGTTTAGTAAGAGAGAAGGAGAATAACAACTCAGTGAAAAACAAGCAGAGGATATGAACAGGCATTTCAAAAAGTCTGTAAGTGGCCAATATTAATATGAAAATGCATTCAATGCATTAATTTCAAGGAAATGTGAAATAAAACAATAGTTTGATACCATTTTTTATCTTGTACATCTAATAAACAAGACTTGAAAAGATTGTTTCAATATTCAGAAAGTTGTGGGAAATGAGTATTCCCATATGTTTTTAAGTGGACATATAGATTAGTACAGCACTTTAGAAAGATGGTTTGGTAGTGTTTATCAAAATTTTGAGTGTACTTATTCTTTGATTCAGCAATTTAATTTATACTCACCAACTCAACAATTCTCCTTGATGTCTATTTTGCTGGTATTATTTGCACATGTATACAAAAATGTCAATATATTAATATTTAATGTGTATTAAACAGGAAACAGAATAACTAAATATCTGTCCATAGAGGGTTGATTAATAAATTATGGTACCATGGAATACTATGAAGTTGTTTTTTTTTAATGAGTTAGAGCTCTATTTCCCTGTGTGGACATGGAAAAATATCCATAGTGGATTCAGTGAAACAAAAACAAATTCTAAAACATTTTATTTAGCATGATCTCAAAATATTTTTTTAAATTCTGGGTTTTTTTAATGTGTGTGTATGTGAATATAAATGAATAGAAAGATCTGGATGTATATACACCAGCCTCTTAACAATGACTACCTTTAAGCAATGGAATTGGGGGAATTTGAGGGACTTGATGAAAAGCTTTTTATGTTGTGTTTGAAATTTCTGCTAGAATATATCCAGGTCTTACTTGAGTAATTAAAGTGGGAAAAGAAAACATGTTGGAATTTAAATGTTGCAAAAATTAAATATTAAATTAGTAAATAGCTACTGTGTGGGTATTAAATGCCAGGCATTCTGTTAGACTAGACTGGGGGAATAGATATAGAGGTAAATAAGCTTCATTGCTGATTTCTGGGAATTTAGGGCTTAGTGTGAAAACTGCTTAGAACTCAGAGGAGAAATAGGGAGAACCAGAGAGAGTACATGGGAGAGGCCAACCCAATGAAACAGACTGAAGCTGTTATCAGGACAGGAGAAGACCCAAGTATAGACGAATGGAGGCCAAAGGAGGGGGCTTTAGGCAGGAAAGGATGACATTAAATGTCACAGGATAGTCAGATAAGAAGAAAATTTAGAAATCATTTGAATTTGGCAATTAGAAAGTCCTTCTGTTTCTTGAACCCACCAAATCCATTCTTTGGGAACCTGTACGTTTTTTTGTTTTTGTTTTTTCATCTCAGCCCCAGATGTTCTCTGTCCCCAGATGTTCACACAGCTGGCTTGTTGATATTAAGGTCTCAACTCAGTGTGCTTCCTCTTTGAGGCCTTATCTTACCACCCAATTACAATTAGTCCCCTCTCTTCAGTCATGCTGTCTCATTCTTTAAGTTAAATGCATTTATTTAGCACCCACTATAAGCCACGCAGTAGTGCTATAGCAGTGGGCATAACACAAAATTTGCCCTCTTGGTACCTTGCATTCTGTCACAAGATGTTGTGTTTACTTTCTTGTTAGTATTGTTCACTGTTTGAAATCTCTTGTTTGCTTATGTGTTTGTTTATTGTCTTTCCCTATGAATGAGAATACGAACTTTGTTTTCCTTATTTACTACTTTATTTCCAGTACCTGAAACAGCTCCTGGCACATAACCCATGTCTGATAAATATCCATGGATGAATGAATGGTAACCTAGGAGAGAACAATTTGAAAGCACTGGTGTGATAGAAGATATATTGCCTTACTAATATAGATTTAGCATCCCAAATCTGAAAATCTGAAATGCTCCAGAATCAAAAACTTTTTGAGCACCAGCTCAAAGGAAATGCTCATTGGAGCATTTGGGAGTTTTGGATTTGTGATGCTTGACCAGTTACTAAAATGCAAATATTCCAAAATTTTAAAAATCCAAAAATCTGAAAACTTCTGGTTCTAAGCATTTGGATGAGGTATACTCAACTGTAGAACAGGAGTGAATAGAAGGCAGAATAAACAAATGTAGAGAACTCTTGTGAGAACATTGGTGTTAACATTGGTAGATAAGATGATGGCTTGGTAGGATAACAAGTTTCATGCTAGGTGATTTGTTTTATATAGAAGAAACTTGAGCATGTCGATTGGAAGCTCTGTGCAGCAGGGAAAAATTGTCTAGATCATGCCCGTATTCCCATTTCCTGGTGCCATGCCTCATATGTAGTAAGTGCATAATAAATATATGTTGAAAAATGACTGCTTTTAAACTTGAGGGTAAGACCCAGGAGGGAGAAAGAGGCTGAATATGCAAGGGTGTTGGAGGAAGAGGTGAGAGAGATCCCAATAGCATAAGTACCTAGTTTGACTATGAAAAGGAGAAAATTTTCTGTCTTAGTTCATTTTCTTCTGCTATAACAGAATAGCATTCTGGGTAATTTATAAAGAAAAGAAATTTCTCTGGATCACAGTTCTGGAGGCTGGGAAGTCCAAGACCGAGGGGCCACACTGGTAAGGGCCTTCTTGCTGCATAACATATGGAGGCAGAGTGAGAAAGCAAGAGTGTGTAAGACAAAGAGAGAAAAAGGAAGCTGAACTCCCACGATAACAAATCCACTCCTGAGATAATGGCATTAATGTACTCAAGAAGGCAGAACCTTCATGGCCTAATCACCTTTTATAAGGCCCACCTCTCAACACTGTCATAATCACAGTTAACTCATTTCAATATGAGTTTTGGAGAGGATATTAAAATCATAGCACTATCTCTTGGAAGAAATGAAGAGAGGAAGATGGAGAGGCATAAAAAAGTTGAGGTAGAGGGAACAGTAGTGGAGGAGTTCTTGTTGGGTGGCCTTGTGCTTCTTAGCATGTAGGAATTGTTGTCATCTGCTGAGGGACAAAGGAGAGTTGGCGGCTTGAGGAGAGTTGCTACTCCTGGTCAAGGAGAGCTACGCCAAGGGATTGTCCAGGACATCAGTGAGGGTTTATTATTTTCTTTTTCTGTTTTTTTTTTTTAATTTTATTTTGTTTTAAGGATGTGGATGTGTTTTAAGGATTTGTTTTAAGGATTGCATATACAAGCGGTCATTGTACAGGTAAAATTTGGGCCTCCCTTTGGTCCCCACTTTGCCTAGGTATACCCTTATTAATGTTATGTTGCTCCCTCCACTTCCCTGGCAGTTTCTGGCTACTGCCAATCCCTTTCTTATGGTATTATGATAAATGTTCAGGGTCCACTTATGAGTGAGAACATGTGGTACTCAGTTCTTTGTTTTATTGTTTTCTTATGCCTGATCAAAATATCCTCAGATGTACATACTTAAATATTGTGCTTTATGTCAAGGCATCTGTTATGTAAAATATTTATTCATTTGTTTTCAATTAGTATATTGAAAATTTGGAAAAATGTATTAAACTTGAAGTACTGAATCTCAGCTATAATCTAATAGGGAAGATTGAGAAGATGGACAAGCTGTTAAAAATACGTGAACTCAACTTATCATATAACAAAATCAGGTGAGTTATAGAACAAAATCTTTAGGTAGCATTGCAGGGTCTTCTTTGTCAGAGAAGTTGATTAATATTACCTCCATTACTGAAAGATTCCTTTGAAACAGAAGGTATTTGATCTTTATTCATTGATAGTATAGCCCTTCACATATGGTAACTGCTTTTATGTTTTGTTATTACTAAAGTACAAAATAATATCTAACATTATCAAAGAAGGAAGTACATTGTTTTGAACATCAAATTTTATCTTTACTCATTTTTGAGTCAGGGTCTCACTTTGTTGCCCAGACCGGAGTGCAGTGACACAATTATGGCTCACCATACCCTTGACCTTCTGGGCTCAAGTAGTCCTCTTTACTCACCTCCTGAGTAACTGGGACTACATGTGCATGCCACCATGCCTGCCTAATTTTTTGTAAAGATGAGGTTTTATGTTGCCTAGGCTGGTCTTGAACTCCTGGGCTCAAGCAATCCTCTTGATTGGGCCTCCCATAGCGTTGGGACTACAGGCATGAGCCATTGCATCTGGCCTTAATTTCATTTTTTAAAAAAATTTTATTTTATTTTAATCAATATTTTTTTAAATGATATTGTGGGGTACAGTTAAGGGTTAAGTATACAAATATGCTCTATTCAGGCACCCTTGTTGATAAGAGGTGTCTCCCCAAATTTCATTTTTGACAGGAAGTTTTCCCAGATATTGTCTATGATTTATACTGTCTTCTTACATTAAGGATGTTGATGGCCTGGCTCGGTGGCTCAGCCAGTAATCCCAGCACTTTGGGAGGCCGAGGCTAGTGGATTGCCTGAGTGCACAGGTTTGAGAACAGTCCGGGCAATTTGGCAAGACCTCATCTCTACAATAAAATTTTAAAAAATTAGCCGGGCATGGTAGTGCATGCCTGTAGTCCCAGCTTCTTGGAAGGCTGAGGCAGAAGGATCGCTGGAGCCCAGCAAGTTGATGACGTGGTGGCCATGAGCATGCCTCTGTACTCTAGTCTGGGCAACAGAGTGAGACTCCAACTCAAAAAAAAAAAAAAAAAAGAATATTGACATGAAAGTAGAATGTTTTAACCCGGCCGTTTTGATCCCCAAGATATTTTAACCTGTTTTGATCCTCTGTTTTTTGTTTTGTTGTTTTTTTGAGTTGGAGTCTCACTCTGTCGCGCAGACTGGAGTGCAGTGGCATACTCCTGGCCACCGCAGCCTCGACCTGCTGGGCTCCAGCTATCCTTCTGCCTCAGCCTCACAAGTAACCGGAACTACAGGCGTGTGCTACCACGCTGGGCTAGTTTTTCTGATTTATTGTAGAGATGAGGTCTCGCCAAGTTGCCCTGGCGGGTCTCGCGGGCTCAGGCAATTCACTCACCTCGGCCTTCCAAAGCACGGGATTACAGGCTGAGCCACCGAGCCTGGCCAGATCCTCAGTTTTTATCCTAATGTTCTTTGTTCATTGCCACAGGAAATATAAATACTTTGAATCTTGTTTCCAATTCATAATAAATATTACTATGAGAAATAAACATACTAAAATTGACAATGGCTAAAATACATATAGAAAATTGGTTATAGATAAAATGATATAAAAATCAAATCTTGAAAATCTTAATATCTGCATGCTTTCCCTGCAAGTTGGACATAGTAAATATGATAGCCAAAAAAATGACTAAAACAAAACTTCTGCAGTGGCAGATGTTCTAATGAGACAAAGATGAAATTTAAAAATAATTTATGAATCAAACTCTTAATATAACATTTGTTTAAAAATCAATTCTGATGAAAATGATTTCAGCAAGGTAAAAAAATAGAGAAGCTTAGAAATACTTGACCAGTATAGAGAGAAGCTTAGAAGGATCTGTGCAGTTTAAAAAATTGACCAAGGAATTAAATTGACAAGTTGGAAGTAACTTGGAAAGAACTTCATCAGCCAAAATTCATCAATATGTATGATAAATTTTTATTAATTCAAATATTCTAATTAAATTACTTGTATTTATGAACACTATCACTCTAGGGCTTCCCATATCCTGCTGGTATAACTGATCTTTTTGTGATGACTTAAGGCAATAATTAAGGATATCTTCCCTTGGCTGGGACTGTAGCACACAGCACAGTGTGCTATTGAGTTTTCCAGCTCTCCCTTGGCAGTCTGCTAGTACTCTTCACAGTAGTCAGTGAAATTGTCATGGACACACCCTTCTGTTATGGAGTCTTCATGACTAATAGTAAGATGGGTAGGATTCCTAGGCATAATAATGAAGGGTTGACAGTTTAGCTGTTCTGGTAAATTTGGTTTTAGACATTTTTCTTTGTTCTCATTTATGAAAAGCATTGGTAAATTATAATTATGAAAAGCAATCTTACATGGAACCAAGGCTGTTTATTCTAAAAATAAAATGAAGGGACTCTATTATTGTACTTGCTAAATTTTGTTTTATCTTTGGTTTCCAGCAAAATTGAAGGCATAGAAAATATGTGTAATCTACAGAAGCTAAACCTTGCAGGAAATGAAATTGAGCATATTCCAGTATGGTTTGGGAAGAAGTTAAAATCTTTACAAGTCCTCAATCTGAAAGGCAACAAGATATCATCGGTAAGTTATTTAAAATAGCAAGAATTTTTTTCAAATTTTTGGACTTGTTGGAAAATAAAAGATTAAAAATCTAAGTTTAAAAAAATATGATTTCTTTTTTTAAAGTCTTTGGTCCTTTGACCAAACACCAAATTAAGATATAACCCAGAATTTTCTAGAGTAATTAAATATAGAGGGTGCCAAAAATATGTATTCATTTTAAGAAAGAAAAAAACTGTATTAAAATTGTAGATGAATACAAGACACATTTGACTTCTACAATTACAAGAGGTGCTCAAACTGGTTACCATCAGCCTCCAGACACTTCTAATTATGGCAAACTAAAAATAATACATAGAAAACATCATTGCCGGGTTCGGTGGCTCAGCCTGTAATCCCGCGCCTTTGGGAGGCTGAGGTGAGTGGATTGCCTGAGTCCGC
>NW_007026373.1:301432-308581 GCF_000164805.1 Carlito syrichta | reverse complement strand
AAAAAAAAAAAGAAAACATCGCTTAAAATGTGTATACATTTTTTTTGGCACCCCCCCTAACCCCCCAGTATAAGCAGTCCTAATTTTGCATGGGTTTCATTGTAACTGAGAGTTGATAGCATTTTTATATTTATCATTTCATGTGAGCCTCATTATATTCTTGTTAAGGAGGCAGTGCAGGGATTATTTTTATAATACTATGAGTTAGGTAGTATAGTCTTTTTCTCTTTTCCCTTACTCAGAGTCACAACTTGTGCCAGAATTCAGATTAATGAATGTCTAGAACAGAGTTATTTTTTTCTGACAATATTGCCTTGTATTTTCAAACTTATGAATTAATCTTGATTATAATGTTATATGTTTTAGGAGGCTGATCACTACTTTCTATAGTAGGGTAACTTTGTTACCAAGGTTCACATAATTGGATAATGTTGGACATTTTTCTCTGGAGCATAATTTATGGTTTTGTTAAGGCATTTGTTTACAATTAGGTGTTTAATAAGCATTTGCTTAATAAAAATTTTAATTTATTTACATTTGTATTAAAATTGGAAAAATCATGATCCAATTTAAAGAACGTCAGTGGTAGAATAGAAAATGAAAGATGTGACACAAGTATGGCCCTAGAATTGCCTTCTATGACTTTAGAAAATTTCTTAATTCCTCTAAAACTCACTGCTTAAACTGAAAAAAATACTCCCTTTACTGCCTCCTTTATAGAGGTATTATGGGGCTCACATGAAATGATAGATGTGAAAATGCTTTAAAAACTTTGAAACACTAAATAACTCTAAGGTCATATTTCTTAAACTTTTGGCAGTGGAAGCCAATAATAATAAGCAACATTTATTTAGTGCTATGTTATTAACATTATTATGAAATAATGACAGTGCCTAATACTGCCTGGATACACTATAAATACTTATATACTACCCTTCTGTTCCTCCCCTCGCACCACTATTTTTGGGTAATTGGTTTCATGAATCTGTGACAGCCCAAGAGCTTCAGAGCCCACGTCCCATACCATGTTGTACAGCATCACCTTGTAGCTCTTGAGGCTTATGGGGTAATGGGAAGAGGTAACCATTAATCTAAAATTTGCCACAAATATTCCTCAAAGTAGTTGATCCTTAGGTAGTATGCAGTGTCTGCTGGGTAACAAGAAAATCATTCAATGAATACTTATGTCTAATTTTGGAAGATGTTCTCAACCGTTTTATATTTGATATTGGCGGCATCATTAAGAGTAATGCACATTCACTTGAGAGAGAAGATTTATTTGTGCTAGCTATTTGGAGTACTATTTCTCAACCTTTTTAGATCTCTCTTTGAATAAACATAAGAATCTTATTTCAAAAATATTAGTATCTCTACATATTCTTATATCTTTAAACTATCAATTATAACTCGATTATCCAAAGATTTACCACAATATTTTTTATAGACTTTAAAAAACAAAATTTGTTCAATCAGTATAATGAAAAGATAATAGGTTTAGAGTTACACAGACTTGAATTCAAATCCTATTTCATTCATTTATAGGCTCTGAGCTTTGGGCAAGTCACCTAACTTCTTTGATCCTCACTTTCTACATCTGTAAAATTAAGATATACTTGCATCATAGGTTGTTGTTATTAGTCACAAATGAAATAGAATATGGAAAATGCCTAATACTGCCCTAATACACCATAAATACTCATAAACTCTCCTTCTGTTCCTTCACACCAGTGCTTTTGGGTAACTGGTTTCATGAATAGGTTCCTTGCTATGTTAAAAGCAATCTCCTTGATTTATTACTTTCTCTAGGTATGTTTATGATTTTTAAATTAAATTATACTAATGCTAATACTATGTCATTTCAGCTCCAAGATGTAAGCAAGTTGAAACCACTTCAAGATTTGACTTCTCTGATCCTAGTTGAAAATCCAATTGTGGCCCTTCCTCATTATCTCCAGTTTACCATTTTCCACCTCCGATCACTGGAAAGTTTAGAAGGTCAGCCAGTAACCACCCAGGATAGACAAGAGGCTTTTGAGAGATTCAGCTTAGGTAAGATGACATTTAAATAAAAAAACTAAATTTGGGTGAGAGAGGGATTTATTTTGAGAAGTTGTCTAGAAAAATGTACTATGAACTTTATAATGCTGTTACAACGTGCATGGAAAATGGCACCATAAATCAAGTCATCAAATTTTTGTTGAGGGTGTACCAGGCACTGTACTTGGCACAAAGGATACAATGGGGAGCAAGGCATAGGGTGCTGGCCTCCATGCAACTTATTTATGAAGAAGACAAACAAAAAGCAAATTAACATAGATAAAGTAACAGTGGTTAGAGTAATGCATCTCTGAGGAAGTGACATTTAAGATAAAGGCAAAGGGAAGAAGGTTTAGTCATGTAAACAATAGATTTCAGGGATAGGGAGCACCTTGTTTTTCACAGTTAGAAAGACCCTGTGAGTTCAAGGAACTGAGAGAAGATCAGAAAGACTGGAGGATATCTCAAGAAAAAGTTGGAGGGGGAGAGAAGGAGTAGGGATAAGGGACACATGATCACCCATTGGCCCATTGGGTACCATGTCCACTACCAGGGGGAAGAGGGCTTGCTAGAAGCCCAAACCTCCACCTACATGCAGTTTACTAATGTAGCAAATCTCACATGTATCCCACAGTTCTAAAATAAAAATGAGTGAATTAAAAATAAGTAAATACAATAAATCATAACAATGCGGATGCTGCAAGTAACAATACGATGAATCACATAATGTTGAATAAAAGAAGCAAACATAAAAATACATAAAGTATAATCCCCTATCTGTTCAACTGTAGACATATGTTGTATATACTGTTCTACATGTATTTTATAATCACAATAAAAAATCAGTCTTTTAGCTTAAAAAAAAAAAAGGGTTGGAGAATTGGAGAGAGAGGGAGGTGCGGGATGGCATAGGGCCTTGGGATTTGGATTTTATTCTAGGTACAGTGGAAAGCCACTGACAGATTTTAAGCAGAGATGGGACATGATCCAGTTTATGTGTTAAGAAAACCATTTTTGCTGCATGGTAGAGAATGATTTGGAGAAGTTCAAAATGGAGATGAAGGAACCTGTTAGGAGGCTAGTATAGTAATCTAGGCTGGAGTCTACACCATACCACCCTGAATGTGCCCAATCTCATCTGATCTCAGAATCTAAGTAGGGTCAGGCCTGGTTAACACTTGGATGGGAGTAATCCAAGTTAGAAATGTTGGTATCCTGTAATTAAGTGTTGGATGGAGAAGTGAAAAATAGATCAATTTTGAAGGTAGAAGCAGCAGCACTTTCTAACAGATTGGATAATTCCCAACCTTCTGGCATGAGATGGGAAAATCATGTACAAAAATGGGAGAATGCAAGGGTTTTGTTTAGGACATGTTAAGTTTGAAATGTCTGTGAGACAACCAAATAGAGATGTCAAGTAGACAGTCAGAAATGTGAATCTGGAGTTTAAAGAGATCTGGACTAGCGATACAAATTTGGGAGCCATCAGCATAAAAATTATATTTAATTTCATGGGAATCAATTAGCTTACTCAGGCAGGGGTTGAGAGGAGAAAGAAGACCAGTAAGCAGCTTAGGAAACTGAGAAACAGGCCAGCAGGGTAGGAGAAAACCAGGAAATAGTGGGTTGCAAAAGCTCAGAGAAGAAGGTTTCAAGAGAGGAAGTGGTTAACCAGGCTGAGTGTTGCTGAGATGCAAGTGAGATGAGCAGAGAAGTGCTTTGGGTGGACAACACATAATGATGATCTTGACAGGAGCAGTTAAGGAGTGGTGAGGACAAATGCTAAATTACAATGAATTGATGAATGAATGGGAGGAAGGCATTTGACCAAAAATTTGAGGTTTCCTCCCACATGTTTCTATCCCCTAGTACTTATTAAATGAGTTTTTTTTTAAGTTTAATTTGCATTTCTGTGTTGATTAGTGAGGCTGAGCATTTTTTAATGTATCTGTTGGCTGCTCATATATCTTCTTTTGAGAAGTGTCTATTCATATTTTTTTGCCCACTTTTTAATAGGGCTGTTTGTTTTTTCCTTTCAGCACATTTCAATTCCTTGTAGATCCTGGATGCTAGGCCTTTGTCAGATATACAGTTGGCAAATATTTTTCCCATTCTGTGGACTGTCTCCCCAGTCTGTTGATGATTTATTTTCCATTGCAGAAGATTTTCAGTTTGATGAGGTCCCAATTATCTCTTATGGCATGGGCTTTTGGGGGTTTAGTAAGGATTGGTTGCCTATTCCATTTCTTAAGAGTGTCTTCTGCATTTTCTAAGATTCTTATAGTTTGAGGTTTTAGGTTTAGGTCTTTGATCCATTTAGAGTTGATTTTTGTGTATGGTGATAGGTAGGGGGTCCTGTTTCGTTCTTAAGCATGTGGTCAGCCAGTTTTCCTAGCACTATTTACTGAATCAAAGCCACCTAACTCCAGTCAGGTTGGCCATCATTAATAACGCAAAAAAACAACAGATGGTGGAGAGGATACGGAGAAAAGGAAACATTTCTACACTTTTGGTGGGAGTGTAACTAGTACAGCCTCTGGGGAGGACAGTGTGATGATTGCTAAGAGATCTAAAAATCAACCTTCTATACAACCCAGCAGTCCCCTTTCTGGTAGTATACCTGGAGAAACTCAAATCATTCTATAAAAAAAAATACTTGCACGCGCATGTTTATTGCAACACTATTCACGATAGCAAAAATATAGAACCAACCGTACTGCCCATCAAAAGTGAACTGGATTTTAAAAATGTGGTACATATACATGATAAAATAATACACAGACATAAAGAAGGATAAAATTATGGACTTTGCAGCAACTTGGATGGATTTAGAGTCTATCACACTCAGTGATTTATCACAGAAACAAAGAACTAAGTACCACATGTTCTCACTCATAAGCGGATCCTGAACATTTATCATAATACTACAAGAGAGGGATTTGCAGAAGCAGGACACTGCCAGGGAAGTAAGGGGAGAGGCACATAATATCAGTAAGGGTACCTGATCTCAAACCAAGCAAAGTGGGGATCAAGGGGATGCCCAAACATCACCTGTGCAATGACCACTTACATAGGTAATCCTGAGTTGTATCCACATCTTAAAAAAAAAGAAAAGAAAGAAAGAAAGAAAAAGCCAAAAAATATTAAATTCACCGAAAGCTTCCAGACCAGGAAATGGGCAGAAGCAACAAACGTAATAAACCACAAAGCCAGTAATCAAAGAAGCAAACTATATTCAAGAGTACAATGTAGAAACAAGACATGGTTCATCTCTTTTGTTCCTTGAGAAGACAAGAGAATGATGTTAGAAAAAAAAAAGAGGAAAAATTGATTCCTGGTAGAAGGGCCACTTTGTTTTTCCGAAAGGAGAGAAGATATGTGTGCATATGGTAGTTTTGTTGCTTTGGTGATGGGAAAATAGGGAGTTCCCACTGATGGGATAGTTTTCTTAAGGAAATATTAGGCCATCAGCAGAGGGAGAAAATAGGAGAAAGTACTTGGGAGGTTTGAGGAGAAAGAGGAAGCTATGAAATAGCCATTTTAGAGCATTTGGAAATGAGCCTGTATGTTCAGCCATTTGAAATTGATATTACTCTGTTTTGACTTACAAAAATGGCAGTTTCATATGCTTTGATCCAATATTTGAGAGACATGGTAAATTTTTATTAGTTTAGAATCCCCCTAACTCAACATTTGTTGTTCTGAAGTTTGTTTGGAATCTTTAAAAATATAAATCATGCAAAGGAAAGTCATCATATAAATATACTATCGAGGGAAATGTTTAAACTACTTATAATTCATTCATGACTTCAGATATTAATTAGGATCCAATGGCGAGTCAAATGGATATGCTTCTGCTTTTTTTAAGTTTTAGTGAGGAAGGCAGGAAACCAAGCTATTTGATTACACATTACAACTCTCCATGTGACAAGGGCCGTTGCAGAAGTTCAAGGTGGCATGGAAGCATCCCTGAGAAGCATCTACCTGGGGAGAGGATAGGGTAGTATGAATAAAATCCTATAGATGAGAAGAGGAATCTCAGATCTGAAGAAGTGGAAACATTTTAGGGAAGCTGCAGTGGAATATGCTTGAAGATGAGGCTGAAGAAGGAGGTTGAGTCCAAATCATGAAGAGCCTTGTCAGCTCTTCATGCAAGCTTTTTGGATCTTATCCTAAGAATAATCAAAAGCCTTTGAAAGATTTTAAGATAATGTAGTGTTTTGCAAACATGTTTGCAGCATCCTGTATTTTACATGTAATTACTAATATCAAATAAAATATTGCGTGTTTTTTAAAGGGGACCTAGAAAAAAATTATCTATCAGCACACCAGTTGGATTAAATACTTGGAAGTAAAGTATTATCTTTTAAAAATGTCATCCAAATGATAATGCTTTCTTGCCTTTTAACATAAATAATTTCAAACTCATTGTAGTCTTTTCCCCACAACCATGGTGGATAGCTTAAAAAGTGGAATTGTATTTATGGTATTCTTAGACTTTTTTTTTTTTTGCTATTATTTTGAAAAAATATTCTTACATTATTTTTATTATTATTATTTTAAAGATGTGGGGTACAACTCAGGGTTAGGTATACGTTTTTTCTTTTTTTAATTATTTTTTATTTTAAAATTGTGGGACACAGTTAAGGGTTAGGTATACAAATATTTATTGTGGTACCCTTGTTGATGAGGTGTGCCCCCCTTTCCCCAGACAGATATTTACTACCTTTAATCCCACCTCCCTTCCCATCCCTGTCCCCCCCATAGTTTCCCGCCACTGTCAATCTTTTTCTTATAGTATTATGGTAGTTGTTCAAGGTACACATATGAGTGAGAACATGTGATGCTCAGATCTTTGTTTCTGTGAGAGATCATTCAGTATTATAAACTCTAATTACATCTAGGTTGTTGTGCAATTCATGATTTTGTTCTTTTTTATGACTGCATAATATTCCATTGTGTATATGTATCACATTTTTTTAATCCAGTCCTCTTTTGATGGACAGCATAGTTGGTTCCATGATCTTGCTATTGTGAACAATGCTGCGATAAACATACATGTGCAGGTATCTTTTTTATAGAGTGATTTGAGTTCTTCAGGGTATATTCCCA
>NW_007026373.1:276896-301412 GCF_000164805.1 Carlito syrichta | reverse complement strand
AGTTTACACTCCCACCAACAGTGTAGAAATGTTCCCTTTTCTCCACATCCTCTCCAGCATCTGTTATTTTTTGAGTTATTGATAATGACCATTCTGACTGGAGTTAGGTGGAATATAATGATAAATAAAACATTAAATTTTTATTGGCAGAAGAGGTAGAAAGATTGGAAAGAGACCTAGAAAAGAAGATAATGGAAACTGAAGAGCTTAAGAGCAAACAAACACAGTTTCTTGAGGAAATTAAAAATCAAGATAAACTGAATAAATCATTAAAAGAGGAGGCCATGTTCCAGAAACAGAGCTGTAAGGAGCTAAAGAGTGACCTAGACATGAAAAATGAATTGGTAAGCTCATATTTTACATTGCTTTGGCTTAATTCTCTTCAGAGAATTCTTTGCCCTTGAATCTAAAAATACAGTACAACTTTCTGTCTATAGAATGGGGAAGATGTGGTTTAACAAAAATATGTGTAAAAGGTTTTATGAATTGTAGTTGATTGTGTATGATATGGCTTCCCAAAAGACCAGTGCTCTCTTGGGCTGCATTATGTGAAGTATGGTATCCAGAACAAAGGGGAAGTGACACCCCACACTATGAGGAGTTGATGAGATGATCCCTAGGCGTTTTTTGTTGTTGTTGTTTTTGTTTAAAAACAAAACCACCATGGTTGTACATAGTACATTGGCAAAACATTTAGAAGGCAATTTGGCAAAATTATCTAAATTTTCATGAGTTATAAGTCTTTTTTGGACATTGTATCCATCTTTTATTACTGAGATAAAAGAACTCTATAATTTCTTTATGCCAACTCTCTGGTACACGTTAATCATCTCAGAGAAAACCTTGGCACAATGTCGTGCCTTAAGACTTTCCACTGTTCCCAAATCATGGATTGTTATAGTTGCCTAATTTTCTCTTTTGCTTATTAATAATATTGTTGATGTTTGTGCTGTGAATAGATGTTTTGTAAGTTGTCAGCAGGTTTTTCTTACTTTTTTTTTCTGTAACTATTTTTCTACAAGTCAGAGTCTGGTCCTCTCTGTGTCATTATGTTATTTTTATAATTAACCATTTAAGACATGTTTATATACACAATTAATGTATCTGTATTGTAACAAATTTAGACAACATAGTGTATACAGTAGAAATGAAAGTCTACCCTTCCCCTGCCCCATAATCCAGATGTTAATATTTTGTTTTCCATGCTTATATATATATATATATGTAATTAAGCACACTATATTCTTGAATATTTTTTTATTTAAAAAAAGGAACCTTACTATATACAGTTGTCCCTCCATATCTGTGCGAATTGGTTCCAGGACCCCTCCACAGATACCAAAATCCATGGATCTTTTATATAAAATGGTGTAGTAGTTGCATATATCCTCTTATATACTTTAAGTATTCTCTGGACTACTTATAGTATCTAATACATTGTAAATGCTATGTAAATAGCTATTATATTTATTGTCTAGGAAATAATGACAAGAAAATAATATGTACATGTTCAGTACAGGTGCAACCATCCTTTTTTGAAAAAATATATTTTTAATCCATAGTTGGTTAAATTCACAGATGTGGGACCAATGAATATGGAGGGTTCACTGTATATTATTATTCTACATCTTGTCTTTCACAAAGCAGCACACACAGATAGCTCTCCAGTTTTAACAATGTAAATGTATATATAAATCTTTCTCATTATTTTAAAAGTCTATGTTGTTTTCCATTAAGTGAATTCTTCATAATTTAGTCAGCCTCTTCCCATTGATGG
The DNA here is from genome assembly GCF_000164805.1 of Carlito syrichta. Taxonomy (NCBI): domain Eukaryota; kingdom Metazoa; phylum Chordata; class Mammalia; order Primates; family Tarsiidae; genus Carlito; species Carlito syrichta. The sequence continues at coordinate 299,635 of NW_007026373.1, read as the reverse complement.
ATATTTAGGTTGCTTCCACATTTTTGCTGTTAGATTCAGTACTACAGAGAAAATCTTTGTGTGTTTGCATGTGTATATACACCTCATGCATTCATACTAGTATTTTTTTAGCATAAATTACTGTAAATGGAATTGCTAGGTAATTTGCATTTAAAATTTTGATAAATGTTAATGCACACTTCAAAAATCATATAACCAATTTGCACTTCCATAGGAGTGAGTGAAGGGTTCAATTTCCAACTTGATATTGTTATTTTGAACTTGTGCATATGAATCTCTATTTAATTTTGGATTTATATATTTGTTGCACAAATATTTCTTCTTTCAATTGCCAGTTTATATTGTTTTGCCTATCCTTCTATTGTTTCAAAGGTCTATTATGTTTTTAAAAAAAGAATTCTGAATCTTATTCTAAGAAGAACTTACAATTGAAGAACATTTTTGTTATCTTTTGCAGAATATCTAGTGATGAAATATCACCTACCATTATATAAAGTTTTTAGGTTTTGAAAAAAACTGCTCATGCATTAGACCAATTAACGTATAAAAGAAAGTAGCATTGAAGTAAGTCTTATGGTGGCCATTTAAACGATAGTAGCCCTCCTGTCTTTGCACCAACAAATATTAACTGAATTTACTCTGCCTTTTTGCAAATTATTTAACTCCTGTCCTTCAGTTTCCTTAATTTTAAAATGAGGATGATTTACCTGTCCTGCTAACTTTATGGAGTTGTGAGGATTTAATGAGCTAATGAATGTGAAAATAATTTGAAATGAATCAAGCTGAATAATGGAAGGTGGTAAATCTATAACTCATAAACTGACAATAAAATGTGTCCATTACTGCTAAAGGAGGGAGTGAGGGAGGAGGGATAAGCAGCACATAATTACACACTAGTTACCAGATCCAGTACCAGGGGAAGAGAGGACTTGCTAGAAGCCCAAACCTCACCTGCATACAATTTACTTATTTCTTTTTCTTTTCTTTTCTTTTTTTTTTAAAGCAGGATTTATTGAGAGGACAGAAAAGCTCCCATGGTGGGAGGGGACCCGAAGGGGTTACCCACAATTTACTTATTTCATAAATCCTCACATGTACCCCACAACTCTAAAATTTTTTTAAAAGTGTCCATATAAGAATAATGCAAGTACTAATAGTCATATCTTCCTATGGCAAGTTGTCAGTAAAGAAAAGCTTGTATTCTTACAGCTTAACTCTCTAGAGTTCTCTAGGTGACAGTATCTGTTTGCTTCTTTCTCCTTTTAGCTCTTGTCTTGGTTTCTTGCAGGCCCTTTTCTGCTGATTCTTTATTCTTCCTTAAAGGTAGTTCCTTCGGGATTGAACTGCACACTGTTTTTCAGGGTTTGCATGATAACTTGTATTAATATGCTTGCTTACATTTTAAACTTTGAAACTGGCTTGCCTTCTTGGGAAATGTGCTTGTGTGTGTATGTATTTTTTTTAATGGATATGTACATAGGAGAGCAGATTCAAATGTGGGGGAAATAATTTGTATTGTTTTTCTGATTGGTAAATACGTTACCTTAATCAACTCTTGATTATCCACAGCTAATATTGTAACTAGGCTAAATTTCCAGTTAATTTGACTCCTATTTTGCTCTCATTTGTGCGTTTCTTCAACAGACATTTATAAAAGACACAAAAGTACTTTGAAATGCACAGATTATTTATTAATATTTACCTGCAGAGACCAATCCATGCAGTCTCCATGATTCCAGGCACATTGATCTTTGAGCTTTAATTCTGCCCCTGTTGCCAATGAGCTTTAAGGACATAAGCCCAAGACTAGTTGACACTGTTGGTTGTGAGTTGCTCTCTTGAAACTGGGGTACTTATGAGCATTCAGTGAAAATATCAGTATGGGTAATGTGCTCAACATCCTGCAGCAGAACCTTGAAGTCAGCATGGTGTAATAGGCAGAGTATTAGATTTGAAGTCAGGAGACTTGGAATTGAACTCTGTCTCTTCCACTACCAGCTGTGCAACTGGACAAGTTATTTAACTTCTCTGTACAGCTTTTATCATCTCATAGGCTAGTTGTGAAGATTCAGTGAAATAGCATACGTAAAATGCTCAGCACAATGACTGGCACACAATAAGTACTCAGCTGTGTTACCTGTTATCTAGGCTAGCATTACTTCCATTTTGGTGGATAATCAGGAAGTGATTATTAGCTAAATCATGCATGACTTTGATATCCTGGGCCTTGTAAGTTGTTATTCATGTTTGTTTATGTTTTATTCTCTTCAGCTTGCATTTTTATATTCATCACATTTTCTGCATGTTTTTTTCGGATCTTTACTATAGACATTGGCAAAAAAAAAAAAAAAAAGACAAAAATCACTTGGCAGACCTTTGAAATGAACTCAAACTGCCTGTCTAGTACAGGCAGTTAGTTAATAGAATATTTAACCTCTGCCACTAATCTAATATGTAACTTTTGACAAGTGAGTTCGCTAATCTGAGACTTAATTTCTTTATTTATAAATTCAGAGAATTAGATTGGATAAGTTCTTGTCTTCTTCCAGCTCCCAAAATTTCTAAGAATAACTAAAAACTTATCATTATGGTAGAATTACTTCATCAAAAATTTAGTATTACTTATTTCAATCTGATTGAGCTTGTTCACATCCCTTTCCTTTTATTACAAAGAACAGTGTTCTGAACACTTGAAATTGAGATGCTGGCTGAGCACAGTGGCTCACACCTGTAATCTCAACACTTGGGGAGGCTGAGGCAGGAGGATTGCTTGAGCCCAGAAGTTCAAGACCAGCCTAGGCAACCTAATGAGACCTTATCTTTACAAAAAAAATAAAAATAAAAAATTAGCTAGGCATGGTGATGCACACCTGTAGACCCAGCTACTCTGGAGGCTGAAGCAAGAGAATCACTTGAGCCCAGAAGTTGGAGGCTGCAGTAAGCTGTGATCATGCTACTGCATTCCAGCCTGGGCAACAGAATGAGACCCCAAGTAAAAAATAAAATAAAGAAAAAAAAATCAAGAAAACTGAGATGCCATTAACCACAATAACAGCAACAGTACAACAATTTAAATCCAATCTTGTATTTTCCTCCTTCTCACGCTTCATTTCTCTGTAGTTAATGCCAATTATTATTTTCTCCCAGGATTTGAAGCTATCGTTAAAATCGGGGAATAAGTTAAATAAATTAGTGTTAATTATTGAGAAATCAGGAAGCAGATACTATTAGGCCACTCACACAAAAATAATTGATACAGAGTTATTTCATGTTTAGTTAAAAACAAATTTAAGTGATTTTTTAAAATGTTTATTCATTGTATTCTGACACAGCATGTAAACTTCAAAGGTCTTTTACGTGATCTCTTATGAAATGATAATTTTGTGTTTCACTTTTTCTAATACGTTGGAATTAAGATAAAGTGTTCTGAGTGTTGTGCAGTTTGCTGTGGAGTTTGAAAAAAATATAATTATTAGTTATAATGAGTACTTGCCTTATCATTCATTATGTCTTTATACTAACTTACTATATGTTGTCTCATATCAAATTGGGTCAATAGTTAAAACAAAAGACCATGGAACTAACGCGAGCATGTCAGAAGCAATACGAGCTGGAACAGGAATTGGCCTTTTATAAAATTGATGCTAAATTTGAGCCACTAAATTATTATCCAGCAGAGGTGAGTTATTGTAATTTTTTAGTAATTCCAAGTTCAAGCCAATATGGATTTGGTTGAGGAGGGTAGTGGTGAGGAAGTGTAAGGGATATCAATAATCTCTTCACTTTCTTGTTACAAGAGTAGAAAACTGTATTTTGGCTGAATCTGTGAATTATTTGGCTCAAGGAGTTAGACCAGTATCCTAAAGAGGTAAAAAGCCCCAAGAGTATCTTTGCAAACAGCCATATCCATTACTAAATGCAACTGTCTAACCCTCAGTTAACTTGCTGGAGAATATAGGTTGATCAGCTCCCTTAAATCCAAACTTCTGGGAAAAGTGCTTTATTACTATGGAATAGTTATCTCCCTCCATGGTTTGTTTAGTAATTACTGGGTTAAGTATTAGTCATTATTGAAACAAATGCCATCAGTGCCACTGCAACAGGGGAACTATCTAACTCCTAGTGTCTTAGAAGTTAGATAGTTCACCAGGGGTTCCAGTCAATATCATATAGTGTTTAATTTTTAAAAATTGATTATTAAAATTTATTAGGCTGGTAACTGTATACCATATATCTGAAAAAAAATATTGGGCTGAGATTTTACTTATATCCGTCAAGAAACCAAAATACAACACCCAGATTGCTAATTTGAGAGATCAAGCAGTGCTAAAAATCTTACAACTCTAGGCAGTTCTTTAATCAATCAGTTCAAATTTTTGCTCTTTGTGGTGGGAGGAGGAATATTTTTGAGACCATTTTTAGTTCTAATTCCTTTTTGGTATATTAAAAATAAGATAGAAGTATAAAAGTATAATATATATATTTCAACCTATAGACATGTAAGATTAATATAAATGTAGGCAATTTTGTAGTATGTTTGCCATTAATAAAATGAATAATGTCATTTTGACTGCTTGGAAGTTTCTTATTAAAACATAAATCTATTAATTTATTTTGTTTTTAGTATGCTGAAATTGATAAAGCCCCGGATGAAAGCCCTTATATTGGCAAATCTAGATACAAGAGAAATACGTTCGCCACAGAAAGTTATATTATCGATAATGCCCAAGCAGTGCTGATCAAGAAGATAGAACCAGATGAAGGGGAACAACTTAGAAATAAACAAGTGAACTTGGAAGCTCATGCACCACTGGATGTACAACTGGAAGACAAAGAAAAAAAAATCAGTGCAGGTTTTTAAAAAGTTATTTTAAATACTTAAAAAATATGAAAAGATTGAATATGTAGGCCGATTTTTAAAAATAATTCTTTTTAAAAAATTTTAATGGGCTTCCTTGGACCACAGTTTTATTTTATAGTTTTTTTAATTCCACATGCTGGTGGTATTTATTACATTGTTGTTTACATGAAAAGTCTAAAGCAAAAGTAGTGATTCTTTGAATAGATTATTTTTTAATGATTCCTCTTGTGGTTGAGAACAGGTTTTTCACAGTAATTTGATGACAACATGTCCAGGGGATCCAAAAATGTATAAATTTTCTCCTGCCAATAGGCACTGGAATGTTACAATCAAAGTAGTAATTAAAACAAGAGCCACTTTATTGATTACTGTGCCTGTAGTCAACACCTAAGGCAGTGCTTTGTACAGGTGGGAACAGAGTACTCTCCTTAGGCTTAGGCTTAAGGCTAGTTAGCCTTAGATTCTTTGTGCTATGCCTCACTCTCTACCTCCCCAACCTTCCACCCCACCCCACCCCACCCCACAATCTAATTCAAAATATCTTGCTACCTTCTAGGAAGTCACATAAAGGAAGATGTCAAATCAGAGGGCACTTTAGAGTCCATACCAATGACAAACTTTGAATCTGCTTACCCACTCAGCTGCATGGATAGGGAAGAAAGATAAAGGTTGCCTGAGTTTATGCATCCCACTAATAATCATGGCCCATTGTGGGACTCTCACCAATCAGATTAGTAGCTTTTCTTCCCTTGATTCGTAGCTGAATGGAAGATATGGAAGGCTAGTAGAGGTTGGCTTGGTGAGAGGAGGAGAGAAAAGACTGAGTTCTCTATGTCTACACATACTTACTATATGCAAGACTCTGGGGGAAAGCAAAATTAAATCAGATAAATGTGCAGATTAGCTGCAAGGGGATGGCTCATAGTTTTGTAGGAGGGAGGAAGAAGTCTGAAATCTGAGTTAGAAAGTAATTGATTTGAGATCACCTCCAATTGAGAGAGACAGCTCAGTCGTGAATTTCTTGATAATGAGTCCCATCATAAAGCATTTGCCTCCAATGCAAGGTTTTGGGGTTTTTTTTTAATGCCCTGAACCTAATTATAACTTGGTGACATGTAAAGTGCATGTTTCCCAATAAAATCCTTATTCTCTCAAAAAGGTTCGCTAATGCTGGGAATATCAAATAAAACCCCTTTCAGGTTAAGAATTTTACAAATAAAAGGATTAGTTATAGTTCTATAGTATATCATGAAACAATTTAATTGTAGAGATTAACTAATAGATATGGTAAGTAATCATAAGTTATTACTTTTTAAAACTGCTGTGATCTATAATGACAATTTAATTGAGGGGGAGAAATGTCAGAATTCAAGATTTTTTCTTGTGTGTGTATATGTGAGCATGGTTTTAAAATTTGCAGCACAAACTCGACTATCAGAACTGCATGATGAAATAGAAAAGGCAGAACAACAAATGTTAAGAGCTACTGAAGAATTTACACAACTGGAAGAAGCTATACAACTAAAAAAAGTATGTAAAAGCAAAGCAACAATGCTAAGAGGAAATGAAAAAATGAAATGTGTCTTTCCCTTTATAACTATAAAATAATTTTTAGATCAGTGCTGCCTAATTGGCTAAAGAATAATAAATTTTAGAGTCAAATATTCTGTAATTTCCCGATTACAGTTTTCTTTCATGTATGATGACATCCAAGTAGCATTTTATAAAGTGTTTTTAAATAAATTACTTAAGATTTATGTAAAAAGATGTAGTCTACTATATTATGAAAGTGGCAACTTTACCCAGAGAAGTTACTTGCTGATATATCTCTTCTAACTTAAAGAAGTACTTTGCACCTTTAAGATCCTGGGACTTAGATTAAGAACCAGAAGACTTCTCTGCTATAGCATGAACATAAGCAAAAAAAAAAAGATATAAAATACAGTACAAAAAGATTGAAGTAACATACTCTCAGAAATTACCAGTCTCTCATGACATAAGCAGCTCAAACCCATAATATAATTGTACAGGGGAAACATTCAAGAATAAAAGAAAGTGCTTTGACATTTTAGTTTTTAAATGTCTAAAAGTTTTTAATTATTTACAACTTTTAAAAATCAGGATTTCAAAATTATGGTGGTAACTACATTTATACTATAATAGGTAGAGCAAGAATGTAAAATCCACATTATAGATTATTTTAAAAGATACACTCTTGTTACTTTCAAATTATATACCAACTAGAAATTGATTCAAATTTACTGGTAGCTTACTATGTACCAGTCACTGACTGGGCTGGGCACTGAGTAATGAACAAAACAGACAGGCGTCTGTCTATTAAGGGCAGACTTCTAGGAGAAATAAGACAAAAATCAAGCAAAAAATTTTTTAAAAGAAAGCATACAGTTAAACAGCATCAGTGTTGCAAGAAAAATAGAAAATTAGGAGAGATAATAAAAGAGATACATAGACAGTAGGAACCACGAAGGCCTCTCTGAGGAGTGACATTTAGAGTAAGACACAAAGGATGAGAAGGAGCCAGTGAGGCCGGGTTGGGGGAAAGAGTATTCCAGGCAGAGGTAACAGTGTGTACAAAGGCTTTCAGGCTTTAGATTTCTCTGCAGAGTGAAGGAGAATGTAGTAGAAGACGAAGTTAAAGAGGCATGAGGTGGCCTGGCGCGGTGGCTCAAACCTGTAATCCTAGCACTTTGGGAGACCAAGGTGAAATGATTGCCTGAGTCCAGGGGTTCGAGACCAGCCTGGGCAACTTGGTGTGAGACCTTGTCTCTACAGTATATCAAAAAATTATCCAGGCATGGTAGCGCGCACCTGCAGTTCCCGCTACTTGGAAGGCTGCGGCAGAAGGATCACCTGAGCCTAGCAGGTCGATGCTGGGGTGGCCGTGAGTGTGCCACTGCACTCCAACCTGGGCAACAGAGTGAGACTCTGACAGAAAAAAAAAAAAAAAAAGTTATGAGGTTAAAGCTCATTCCAACCTTCATTGGTCATTTTAAGGAGTTTGGATTTCATTTCAACATGCAGTAGAAATCCTTTGACGGGCTTTAGGTCATCGAGTAGCTGATCCTGTTTGTCACTTTAACTACTTCATATGAGTGAGATGGGGTGAGGGAAATAGCAAGAATGGAGATGTGTACATCTGTCAGGAGGCTGGTGTTCATTGCAGGCAAGAGATGATAGTGGCTTGCTTGCATTGACCAAGAAGGTACTGCTGGATGTGGAGAGAAACCCAACTGGTTTCAGGGAAAATCGGGCAGTTGAACTGACAGGACTTACAGATGGACTGAAAGGGGGTGAGAAAATGGAAAGAGCCATCAAGATGGTTTATTTTATTTTATTTTTTTCAGTCGAAGTCTCACTCTGTTGCACCAGGCTGGAGTGAAGTGGCACACTCACGGCTCCGGCAGCCTCAACCTGCTGGGGTCAGGTGGCCCTTCCACCTCCAGAAGTAGCCGGAACTACAGACGCACACTACCATGCCCTGCTTATTTTTTTATTTATCATAGAGACAAGGTCTCACTAAGTTGCCCAGGCAGGTCTCAAAGGATTCTCTTGCCTCTGCCTCCCAAAGTGCTGGGATAACAGGCTTGAGCCACCGCAACTGGCCAACAGTAGTTTTAATAATTAAAAGAGAATGTTTTATAATAGCACTAACCAAAGCTTTACACAGATTGATAGATGTAAATAATGTACTACATAATTTGAAAATAAATGGATGCTTCCAAAATATGCTTAGAAAAAATGGTAAATACTTAAATGAGTAAATAAAAGCCTACGTTTTTCTTTATACTGTTCATTTACTTGACATGCTAACAAAGGTAAGCTTCAACCTAGTTCTTATTCAGTGAAATACAAGTCTTAATTTAATGAGGGTTTGCTATATTTTGAAATTCTGTAGTGTGAAATGATTTTACCAGTAAACATAGAACTTAAAATTTTTCCTGATTATGAAGTTATTGTGGTTATTGGGGAATCACATAATGATCATCAACATTTTATTTTTAATCTTTTATCTTTGTCTTTGTAATACTTCTATACAGACTCTTGAGAAACATGTTTACATCTGTTTAACCATTTATGCTAAAAATTGTTAGAAATGGGAGATAGAGTATTGAGTTATTGCTTCTATATCAGTACTCAGAATTTATTGGTTGACTGTCTTCATATTTAAACTAAATAGGAAACTGTAGTGTTGTGGTAAGTGAAATTGTCTAGAGTCACACAAAGTCTTGATTCCCCAACCCTTTAGTTTGACTTTGGGCAAGATATTTAAATTGTTCATGATTCAGTTTCTTTATCTGTAAAGTTTATCTGTTATTAAATTGTTCATGATTCAGTTTCTTTATCTGTAAACTTTATCTGTAAAGTTGTGATAAACATATTTTTTACCTTATATGTTTTGAAGATTAGATCATATGTTGTAGATGATTTTGTATAGTTTAGAGCTATACAAAATCATCTATGATTAATACTATGGTTATTACTACTAATAATTTATAAGTTGTTTATACTAATATCACGGCTTCATTTGTACCCACTGTTTAATTATTAGTTTTCATAAGCTTTTATAAAATAAGATTTTCTATAAATAAGCATAAAAGTATAAAATATGCATGGAGTGCCTAGATAACTCTCACATTTTACTTTTATTTTTTTAAAAAACAGATAAAACAATGTTTTTTCAAATTGTAGACGTTGTTGCTTTTTAAATCAGTGTTACTCTCTTCTGTTAATTATGTGTTGGGATTTGGGGGCATTAGATTTCAGAAGCAGAGAAAGACCTTCTTTTCAAGCAGTTGACCGGTAGGATACAACTTGTAAATAAATTACGCCACGAAGCTCTGGATCTAGAACCACAGATAGAAAAGCAAAGGCAAGGAATTGCTGAAAAGCAGGAAGAGATCGAGAACCTGCAAATAGCCATGAATAGCCTGGATTCCAAAGACCCAAAACAAGTGAGTAAATTAAGACATTTTGACTTGTTCCATGGAGATTAGAAAATTGTTCTATCTGGATAGTTCATTTCTTATCATTGCTAGCTTCAGTCCTTTCTGAAAGTCTCCTTTATTTATTTATTTTTCTTTTAATTTTTTTTATTTTAAAGATGTGGGGTGCAATTCAGGGTTAGGTATACAAATGTTCGTTATGCAGTTACCCTTGTTAATGAGGTGTGCCCCCCCTTTCCCAGGCAGATTCCCACTACTGCCAATTCCTCTTCCCTACCCCTCTCCCGACAGTTTCCCGCTACTGCCAATCCTTTTCTTATAGTATGACAATAATCGTTCAAGGTCTACTTATGAGTGAGAACATGTGATACTCAGTTCTTTGTTTCTGTGAAAGATCACTCAGTATTATAGACTGTAAGTCCATCCAGGCTGCTGTGAGGTTCATGATTTTGTTCTTCTTTATGGCTGCATAATATTCCATCTTGTATATGTACCAAATTTTTTGTATTCAGTCCTCTTTTGTTGGGCAGCATGATTGGTTTCATGTTCTTGCTACCGTGAACAATGCTGCAATAAACACACATGTGAAAGTCTCTTTTGCTTTGACCCCCTCCATATCTATGGATTCTGCATTGGTGGATTCAACCAACCTTGGATTGAAAGTATTCAAAAACAAAAAAGATGGTTGCATCTGTACTGAACATGTACAAACTTTTTTCTTGTCATTATTCCCTAAAAAATATAGTATAACAGCTATTTATTAGCATTTACATTTTCTTAGGTATTATAAGTAATCTAGAGATTATTTAAGTATGTGAAAAGATGTGCATAGGTTAAATGCAAATACTATATCATCTTATATAAGGGACTTGAGCATCAGTGATTTTGGTATCTGCAAGGAGTCCTGGAACCAATCCCTCATGAACACCAAGGGACAACTGTTATATGTGTGTATGTATATAAATTATGTGTGTATGTGTATGTATATTACATATAAATAAATGTGTATATGTATGAACACATATATGAAATGTATGTGTATGTCTAAAACAAAACAGCCTATAGCATTTGAAAGAGATAGCTTTCAGTAAATGATGGCTACGTGGTACACTCAATTTTTACAAGTAGTTGAATTTTTTTGTATTTCAGAGCAAGAGAAACCTTCTCCTTACCTTTTCTCTCTTCTTCTTTTCTACTGTCTTAAAACCAGAAAGAGCTGAAGGGGCTTTTTCTACCTCTTATCCTTTATGCAAATATTCCGCTAAAGCTTCTTATTGTGTCATATTGTTTTGTCCATAAAAATGAAACGTTTCTCTGGAGTATGTCTTCCGAGATATGGCCAGATGTGGTCAAGTGGCTGGATAGGGTCAGGCTCTTGTCTTTGTCTCCAACCTGAGAAGTAGTACTAATTGCTTATTTTATAGTTAATATTTCTAAAATAGAAGTAAAAATGTTTCCTACATATTTTCCTAGGTGTATTTTGAATAATAAGGTTACTTTTAAAAAGAACTTAAGATCTCTAGATTAACAGAAATTATAGAATTTAACACGGAAGGGACAATGCTCTATAATTGCTTTAAGAACTTTACAAGTTAACTATTCCTTTAAACATTTTAGTAAAGTATCATATATATTTTTGTGGGCTAGCTAATTTTGATAAAGGATAATCTTATCATCACAAATATAAGGTCTTTTCTAACAAAACCCTAAAAATTGAAACCAATTAAAATAGAAACCAAAGCGTTTTTTGTTGTTGTTGTTTTGAGTCAGAGTCTTGCTTTGTCGCCCAGGCTGGAGTGCAGTGGCATACTCACAGCCACCACAGCCTCTACCTGCTGGGCTCAGGTGACCCTTCTGCCTCAGCCTTCCAAGTAGCTGGAACTATAGGCATACGCCACCAGGCCTGGCTAATTTTTTAATTTGTTGTAGAGGTGAGGTCTCACCAAGTTGACCAGGCTGATCTCGAACCTGTGGGCTCAGGCAGTCCTCTCACCGGGGCCTCCCCGGTGAGTGCTGGGACTATAGGCGTGAGCCACAATGCCTGGCCTGAAACCAAAGTATTAAAATAGATTCTGATTAAAGAATTTTTGTTACATGAAAAATCAAGAGATTTTTAGGTAATGTGGTCAATAATATATTACTTTTTTGTATTTATTTGTGTGTTCTGCCACCCATGTAAGGTCCCTGAGGACAGGACCTCTATCCTCCTGGTATCTGTAACCCCGTGTTTGTGAATGCTTGCATCACAGAAGGTAGGAAGGAGCCAGCCTATACAACCTATCCAAAACTCCTTTGCTGGCCCCCTCCAGTTCTGTGAACTGTGAGTCTAATTAGTACCTGGATTGTGTGGTTTTTTTCAACAAACAACTGTGATATTCCTGGCAGAAAGAGAGTTTAATTCTCACTGGATTCTGTAAAGAATTACATATAGAAAGGAGATAAATAAGACATAGGAATGGTGCCCAAGTTTTGAAGGTAGCCAAAATCAGTCAGTGCTAGTGGGGGATGAAGCATACAAACCAGATTTAAGTTTCCTTTTTTATTTTGTTAAAAAGACGAAAAGACGCATGCCTGTAATTCCGGCTACTTGGAAGGCTGAGGCGGAAGAATCGCCGGAGCCCAGCAGGTCGAGGCTGCGGTGGCCGGGAGCGGCCACTGCACTCCAGTCTGGGCGACAGTGAGACTCCAACTCAAAAAAAAAAAAGACTAAAAGTTCTTAAGGTTGCAGCCTTAATCTTAGCAACAGAGGACACTCTTTTTAAAATTTGTTTACCCAGAAGGAGGATAATTTGCAAAGTTGCATATTGGCTAGTTTTAGGCACCCTGTTTTAGGCTACAAAATGTGAGCTGTTAAGCAAAAAAGGAAGAATCAAGAGTGGGATCGTTGCATATTTTTCTACAGATGTGGATAAGACTTTTATTAAACTAATTTTTATTATCTAATCAGATGAAGTATCTTTTTGAATAGCCAATAGAATTAAAAATAAAAACTTGACTCTGATGAGATATAATAGAAAACAAATATTAAGTGCCCATGATGTGTCTTGCATAGTGCTGGGTATTTTGCATGTACTGGCGAGGAATTTAATTTTATCACGACAGGCATGCAAAGTTGGAGGCATTTTTTTTTTATTATTCAATTTGCAGAGGATGAAAATGTAATATAGAAATATTATCTGATTTGCCCCAAATACCCTTTTAGGAAGAGGTGGAGCCCTTGCTTATGCTGCTACAGTGACCCTCTCCTCACAAAGGGAATGACGATCTAAAGAGACTAATTATTTTTAAATTAGCTCAGAACCAAGCTTAATCAGGTTTTCAACAAATATAAGCATTTGACTAGGTTTCAAAAGGAAAAGATACCATTTAAAAATCAAATCCCATTTTAGTTATAAAATTGCTCATAGCTAGAAGCACACATATCACAAGTTAACATAATGAAGAAGATTGTATTGCTGGTCCCTATCGGGAAATGCTCGGTGGAGGCAAAGTTTCGGCGTGATTGGCCCCCGAGAGCTTCCTGTGTTGATTTAAAGCGCGGAGGGTGGGTCCTGCCCTCAGAGTCTGCTGGTGATTGGGCGGGCTGGGCTGCCGCTCACTTTTGGCCAGGAATGTGGTTTGAAGCTCTGAATTTACTGAGGCTTGGAGGCGCTTGCAAAAATGTGGCTGTCAGAGAGGGAAGTGCACTTGAATTTGAAGACAGCAGTAGAAAGCGTTCCGCCCACAATTTCTCAGTTCTCAACGGCTCAGTTTTCACAGGACAAATTCTAAGTTAAGGTATGATCATTTTTTATCTCTCTGTACAAAGGACTTAAAAGGAGGAGGAGTCAGAGATGTAAGTTCCTGTTTTTACAATAACTCTTTTGTGAGCTCTATGGTAGTGAAAATCTCAGAACCTACTTTTGCTCCCATGTGTTTAATGCACATCACTGGCATATTGAACCAAATTTTTGTCCTGCTTATAAAGAGGTTTCAGTGAAAATTTTAATGGTGAATTTAAAAGATTTATTGATAGAGATATGAGTGCAGTAGTTGTGGGTTTCTTTTTTTCTATTCTTTCTTGAGTCATAAAAATCCTGATTTTACTTAAAATGTAGGCTGTTATTTGCAGTTACCTTTTCAAAAATATTTCAAATTGGTACTTTGGGAGTGTAGAGAGAAGAGTTAGGAAAATCCCTTAAGTTTTACAAGTAATAAAACAAAAAACCTTCTATTTAAGCTGCCACTCCTTTGTTCATCAAAAATGAAGAGACTTCTTACTTGTATTTGAGGGAAGCAGACACCTAAAATTGATAAATGTTCTTTTATAATCAAATAGGTCTTAAACTTGAAAACCTTGGTGTTTACTCTGATGCAGTTCTCTTTCTTGATCACATTCTCTTGGCTTATTGTTCTATTCCCTTGATTCTGTGGGGGCAAACTTAGAGTCATGAGGGTAAGAGTGGGAGGGCCAAAGTTCTCTGGGGAATTATTTTGTCTCTACGTGAACAGTTGCCTCAGGAGACCTGGGCAAGTCATTTGATGAAACTGAGATTCACTTTTCTCATGTGTGAAAGAAGAGTTAGACTAAATCATTGGTTCTCGATTTATTTTCCCCAGCACACCTAAGAAATACAATTCACTCCATTCAATTAACAATGACTTCTAGTGCCGTGACTTTCAGGATGGGAGAGGATGTGTGGGTGTGTGAAAGCTGTTTTTTACCATAGGCAAGTGTAGCACTCCATCTTGAGATTCAGTGTGCTAAATGGTTTTTGAAGTCCCTCTCAGTTCTTGGTTTATTGAATCTGAAAGCAAAGTATTGTATAAGAGATAGAAAATAAATTTGAATTCCAAGTATTTATTTTATGTCTCTATTTTCCCTTAAGAAACATTTTTAAAAATATGCTTTCAAAGAAATGCAAGTTGTATGAAAAAAGAAGCACACCTGGTTTTTTTGTTTTTATTAAAAAGGCATTACTTATCTACTATAAAAGTTTTTTAAACATTAAAAAACTTGGAATGGACTTGGTGGCCCACACCTGCAATCTCAGAATTCTGGGAGACTGAGGTGGGAGGATTGCTCAAGTCCAGGAGTTTGAGACCAGTCTCAACAACTTAGCGAGACCTCATCTCTACAAAACACTTACACACCCATACACACATATGCACACACAAACTCATAAAAGAAGAAAAAAAAAATCTTCTGTTATCCTTCCACCCAGATATAATCCTTGTTAACATTTTAGAATATGTAAGAAAGACCAAAAAAAGTTTTTTTCTATAGATATATGTCAGTATAATCAGTTCACTTTTTGGAAACCTTTTTAAAAAGACACAGTAAATAACACTGAACTTAGCTACATTACCTATTAACTTTGCCCCTGAAAAAATCACTTAACCTCAGTTTTCTAATCTGTAAAATGGAACTGACTCCCACATCAAGTTATCCTAAGGTTTAAATGAAAACTACCTGGTGAGACCTCATCTCTACAATAAATCAAAAAATCAGCCGGGCGTGGTAGCGCATGCCTGTAATTCTGGCTACTCAGAAGGCTGAGGCGGAAGGATCGCCGGAACCCAGGGAGCCCAGCTGGTCGAGGCTGCAGTGGCCGGGAGCGGCCACTACACTCCAGTCTGGGTGACAGAGTAAGACTCCAACTCAAAAAAAAAATGAAAACTACCCATGTGAAAACAGTACAGAGACAGATACAAAATAGATGCAATTGACTACATTTTTAAATTCTTTCTTTTAAAATGTTAATAAGGATTATTATTTTTGGAAAGAGTATAAGGAATTAGAGGTTTTGATTTTCTTTTTCAATTTAGTCCCATATGAAGGCTCAGAAAAGGGGTAAAGAACAGCAGCTTGACATTATGAGCAAGCAGTGCAAACAACTTGAAAGCCGTTTGGATGAGATACTGTCTAGGATTGCTAAGGAGACCGAAGAGATTAAGGACCTTGAACAACAGCTTACTGAAGGTGAGCATTTAAGTATAAGTTAAGGTAAATCAATTTCATTATTGATGAAGGAAAGATAATAAAGACAGATATTAATCCAGATGTTAGCTGAATACAGTTCAGCTGTTAGTGCTAGTATCTGATAGGGAAATATTTACGGAGTACCCAATTGTGTTTAATGAAATTGAAATTTAATTTAATTGTATTAATTAAAATGTTTTTTAGTTTGTTGTATCGATGCCTAGTGAGCCAGGTCATTCCATTTAGTAGGCAAGAAGTCAATACGTGATCATGATAAGCTCTGGAAGTGATTGTTTTTGTCTATGGCATAAAATCCATTCAGGAGAAGAATGCCCAATGGCATCGTAAATTCAGTGTCTAGTTATAAGAAGCATGTGGAAAAAATTTTAGGATCTATTTTTGCAAGGCACATTTAAATTGACATTCCCATAATTGTGACATTCCCATAATTGTGGAAGAGGAAGACAATATGGCTGTAGTGGTGAGACCCTGTGCTCAGCTAGACAAATGTCCCAGTCCCTTTTTTGGCCATTATCAGCTGTGTCACCTTGGACAAGTTATTTCTGCCTTGATCATTAGTTGATGGAGGATTCAATGAGATAGTGTTCATAAAGTCTCTGGCACACAGTGGGTATCAGTACTATATTTGGGGTGTGTGCATGGTTTTTAAGAAAGTCTTCAGGTTACATGTTTATGCTGCCAGTCTTGGATTTACTTTTATATACTGAGCAGTTTTGTTTTGTGTATCTGGCAACAAGAACTCACAGTTTTATTACACATTTTTCATTGTTTTATTTGGAAATTATTTAACCTTTTTACTGTGTGAATTGGGCATTTTATAAATGTTGCTGGCTAAATATGCTGTTTTTATGGTATATCTGTTTAATACTCTTGTACTATATGTAATAGGGAGAAAATCACTGTTATATTTTGAAAAAAATATATAAGATGGGAAAAACTTGGATGCTTAGAATTTCATTCTTGGTTAGTAAGAAAGAGTTAAGGAGACAATGCAATACTTAAAAAATATACATTGTTACCCTTTTTGCATCTTGCTAGGCCAGATAGCAGCAAATGAAGCCCTGAAGAAGGATTTAGAAGGTGTCATCAATGGGTTGCAAGAATACCTGGGGACCATCAAAGGCCAGGCAAATCGGGCCCAGAATGAGTGCAGGAAGCTACAGGACGAGAAAGAGACATTGCTGCAGAGATTGACTGAAGTCCAGCAGGAGAGAGACCAGCTGGAAATAGTTGCCATGGATGCAGAAAATATGAGGAAGGTATGATTTGTTTGTTCCTGCCTATATTCTGTAGCTTCACAAGTAGATAATGTCCAAATTAAGTTAGTTGAATAAGTTAATAGTGCAGTTGTAAGTGGCAAAAAGTATTAGAGGCTATATGGTAGTTTTTTTCTTTTAAAAATTGGGTTTGACTGAGCACGATGGCTCAAGCCTGTAATTGTAGCACTTTGAGAGGCCGAGGTGAGATCTCAGGGGTTCAGAGACCAGCCTGGGCAACTTGGTGAGACCTTGTCTCTACAATAAATCAAAATATAAGCTGAGCGTGGTAGCACACACCTGTAATTCCAGCTACTTGGAAGGCTGAGACAGAAGGCTCACCTGTGCCCAGTAGGTCGAGGCTGTGGTGGCCGTGAGCATGCCACTACACTCCAGCCTGGACAACAGAGTGAGACTCCGACTCAAAAAAAAAGTTGGGCTTTTTTCTTCTTCTTTAGTTATGATACATTTGGAATCATAGGTTCTTCTTTATCAAGAAAAATATGATTATTTTATTGTCTTTCTATCCCTGAAAGGTATTGTCGAATAACTCTAAAGAATGGGAAATTGTAGGTATTACAAATAGTGTATTAAATGTTCATATTTTATTATTTGTACAGCAAAATTGAGCCCAACTTGGTTTTTCTTATTCTTATTACTGCTTGATAATTTTAATATTATTTTATAGCTAATAAGATAGACACAGTGTTGTAAATTATAATCTTTCCCATACCTGATTTGTTGCCCATTTATTTGGAGACTTCACTTGCTCTGTTAGAGTTGTTTGGCAAACTTTATCATTCATAAGAACCACAAATTCCCCAACCTCACGCTCAATAAGTCTGGCTCCAGAAATCTGAATTAATATATTTTAATATTATGGAATTTCTCAGGCATATAAAAATAGTATTTAATATCATGAACTCACAGCCTAGCTTAGGAAGTAAAATATTGCAGATATATTGAAATCCTCTATGTACTCCCTTCCAGAGGTAACAGAATTCTGAATATGGTTATTTTTCTGCATCTATATTCTTTTACTACATATGTAAATATCATAAACAATACATAGTATTGTTTTACATGATTTTAAGATTTATGTAAAATTGTTTATAATGTGCATATTCTTTGTCTACTTTCTTCCTTCATGTGTATGTTTTTAAGAATTATGTACATTGATACATGTGGCTCTTTGTTTATTTTCATTGATGTAAGTAGTATCCCATTGTATGTACATACCACAAATTTATTATTTATTCATTTTCTTTTGGGGGGACATTTAGGGAGTCTTTTGCTATTACAAACAATGCTGTAACATTCTTGCATGTCTTGAGCATGGGGGACTATGTTTAGGAATAGAACTGTGGATCAAAGAGTATATTCATCTTTAATTAATGTTTACTAGATATTGTCAAATTGTCAAATTACTGTCCATTGTGATTGTATCAGTTTCTACTGATACCGTTCTACCACATCCTTGCTATCACCTTAGTAGTGTCTGATATTCATTTTTCTTTAAGCTTTTATTTTGAAATAATTTTAAACATACAGGAAAGTTGCAAGAATAATACAGATAACTCACACTTACCTTTCCCCTTGTCACCGATTGATATTTTACCACATTTGTTTTATCTCATATATAATTTTCACATCTTTTGTATACATTTCTATACAGATTTTTTTTTCCTGAACCATTTGAAAATCAGTTGTAGACATCATACCCTTTGGTCCTAAATATTTCGGCATGTGTTTCTTAAGAAAAAGGACATTTTCTAACATAACACAAAATAATTATCAAATTCAGGAAATTCAGTATTTTATCAGACTTCATGTTTGCCAGTCTGCATGGTGTCTTTCTTTCCTATCTTTCAATTATGAAACTGTTTACAGTTACAGGGAAGTTGAAAGAATAGTTCAGTGAACATCTATGAACTCACTTAGATTCAGTAAATATTTTGCTGTATTTATTTTCTCTCATAGACACATACCTCTTTTTCCTGGTCTTAGAAAGTCGCAGACATATAGCATTATCCCTTCAACACACATCTCTGAAAAATAAGGACATATTCCTGCATTACAGTACCATTATTACACCTAGGAAATGTAACAGTAATTTCCTAATGTCATCTGTACCATATTCAGATTCTCCCAGTTGTCCTAAGAATGTTTTATAGCTTGTGTGTCTGTATGTGTTTAGAATCCAGTCTGGTAGTCCTGTAAATTGTCCCTCATTCTGGATTTGTATGATTACTTCCTCATGGTTTGTTTAACTTGTACCTCAATGCTCTGTGTAAAATAGTAAATTAACTGCATTTTCTCCTGATTGCTGGAGCGATTGGACACTTTTCATTTGTTTATTTGCTGTTCACATTTCCTCTTCAGTGAATTCCCTGTTCATATTCTATCCTATTTTTCTGTTGGATAGTCTGCCTTTTCTCAAAGATTTGTAGTAATTCCTTATATTTTCTTCTGGATTATAGGTGGTTATATGTGGTATCTGCATTTCAAACAAGCAACTCAAATTATTCAGTTGCCAAGTAGTGTCTGGACCGCCCTTTGAGAAACTTTTATAGACGTTCTCATCATGGGATCCTCCTCTTTAATCCATAATAATTTGATCCTAAATAAATAGATGAAAGCTATAATGTTTAATTACAAAAAAGATAGACTAACATGAATCAGAACTGTTGTATGCTAATAAATATGTACTTCTATTCCTGTTAGCACTCGTTTATGTTACTCTATTAGCCTTAATATTAGAGTGCCAATCCCATTTTGTTTCTAATAAGTAAACATACTGTGGCTTAATAGGAAGGATACAGGCTATGAAATCAGAGATCTATTTTCGTATCCTGACTTTATCACTTTTCTAGCTTCACAGTTTACTTAGATGTTCATTCTCCAGTTCCTCACCTGTAAAACTGCAAGTTGCCTTATACAGTTATTATTAATTATATAATGAATGTGAAAGCATTTAGTCCAGTGTCTGATGAAAAATAGGCCTTAAATCTTATCCTTCTCTCTTTTTTTTTCCTTCCTTTCTTCCTTCTTATGCTTTTAGACTCATTTAAAATGTCACACGATTGGCTACTTTGGAAAACGACATGTCGGTAGCTTACTGACTTGCCTGATTGCATTTAGCCAGGTTTCTATTTGCTAATTAGGATATGCATAGCCTGAGGCTTCATAATATTGCTAATGAAAACTTTCTGTGGCAGGCAGCAGTGGCTGCCCAGCATTTAGTTTATAGTGCTCAAGTTACTGATAATGACTTGCAGATGCTTTAAGCAGTACAGTGAGGGTTCCATAGTTAAACACACTGACTCCTTCCAGGAGCTTGCAGAGCTGGAAAGTGCCCTCCAGGAGCAGCATGAGGTGAATGCATCCTTGCAGCAGATCCAGGGAGATCTCAGTGCCTATGAATCTGAGCTAGAGGCTCGACTGAGAGTAAGGGATACTGAAGCCAACCAGCTCAAGGAAGAGTTGGAAAAACTAACAAGGCTTACCCAGGTAAGTGGGAGCATGAAGCCAACTAGGCTTACCCAGGTAAGTGGGAGCATGAAGTAATCTGTGCCTTAAGATATCATCCTTCCTTTAGTTTTTTCTTAATTTAAGGTTAAACACTTTTTAATATAATATATGTAGAAGGCACATTTTTGGAATCAGACATTCTGAGTTTAAATACTAGCCCTGTGTGAACATAGGCAAGTCACTTCATGTCTCTGAGCCTCCCAGCTTGTTCCTTCTCTGTAAAATGGCTTATGGTGAGGATAAATGAGACAATGGATATGACAACGCCTGGCAGTTCATATTCAATGTATTCTAGTTTTTCTTTCTTAGAACAGTTTTAAGAGACTTCCTTTGGGTTGATAGTAAATTCTAGTTTGCTTTTTCCTGTTATGGTTGGTTGATAGATCCACTAGTTTAAATTACACTTGCAAATTAGAGAAAGTATTATTCTTCCAATAAATATGTATTGATTGGCCATTGAGGGCCAGATGCTGTCAGTGCTCTAGGGAAAGAACAGACATGGTCACCTCTGTGATCCTGACAGTCCAACCAGTAAAACGATGTGGGAAAAAGAAACGGTGCTGTTTCTTTTTCCCAAGGAGAGGGAGTGGTCAGGGAAGACCACCCTAAAGAAGCAATGTTTTAGTCAAGACCTGAAGGATGAGTAGGATTTGGCTGTGCAGAGGGGAAAAGGGTAGTGGTGAGGGATATATATTCTAGGCAGAGCAGCAAGGAGAGAGAACATGGTGCATTTGAAGCATTGAAAGTATGCCTCCAGAATGCCAGGAGAGAGAAGAGTGGAGCGAGAAGGTGGGAGATAAAGGCAGAGAGGTGGGCACAGACCAGTTGTAGTATGTTCTTTATCAGATTAAAAATACAATTTTGGGCCAGATGCAATGGCTCATGCCTGTCTTTGGGATGCTGAGGCTGGAGGATCAATTGAGGCTAGGAGTTTAAGAACACCATGGGCAACATAGTGAGATACTATAATTACAAGGAAAAAAAAAATTAGCTGGGTGTGGTGGCACACTGTAGTTCCAGCTCCTTGGGAGGCTGACTTAGGAGGATCACTTGAACCTTGTAGTTTGAGGTTGTAGTAAACTATGATCATACCACTGCACTACAGGCTGGGCAACGGAGAGAGACCTGTCTCTAAAAAACAAACAAAAAACCCAAAAAAATAGTTGTGATTAGGCTGTTAGCCAAGTGGACTTCATTTTCCTTCAGGAAGCCCACCCTGTCCTTCTCCTTCTGCCTGCTGAAATTCTGGGTTCAGTGGATATGATGACCATCTGTTTAAATTGTCTGTCTTACCCCAGCTAGACTCAGAGCTCAATGAATGCCTAGATTGTATTTGCTTGTTTCTGTTTTTTCAGTGCGTAGCAGGAGTGTCAATAGGTGCTTATTAGATGAAAATGAAATGAAATAAGATTTTTTAAATCGTGGGAATGCATGTAATAGAGAATTCATATGATTAGAAAAGAAACTAAAAATAGGTCTGGTTTATTATAATAATTATGTTATTGTATTCCTTTACTTATCAGATATCAACTATCACTTGCCTGTTATCAGGATTATATTTCTCAAGAGTACCAAGTTTTGCAAAGCTATAATTGACAAGATCAGAGTCTCAGAAAACAGGAAATTGGAGGAAAACAATTAAAATAGCACTACATATTTTTAAATAATAGTAAATAAAATTTCTAGATGGCATTTTCTTTCAAATAAGTTCTCTTTAAGCTAACCCTTACTAGCTTGAAATACATTGTCCTTTGTGCTTCTATTTTTCTCTTAATTTTTTTTCCTCATAAGTCTTGACAAAATAATATAAAAGCCTATCCTTTTCACCGATTCACTTGGTACTGGAAAGGACATTCCCTCCCCCTAGTACCAGGACTGCCAGGATTTGTCTTCAAAGCACACATTGAGAGTATGGAACATAATAGATCTCTGTGATCTACAGATCTCTAATTGTTAAACTTTAGTTATGTGAAATCACTTGTGAAGCTTATTAAATGCAGATTTCTCCAGCCCAGGCACCATAGCGGAGACCTTGTCTCTACAAAAAAAATTTTTTAAATTAGGCCAGGCTCGGTGGCTCAGCCTGTAATCCCAGCACTTTGGGAGGCCAAGGCGAGTGGACTGCCTGAGCCCATGGGTTCGAG